>NC_081183.1:13166917-13244577 GCF_029867415.1 Vicia villosa | reverse complement strand
ATAGCATAACATGTTTAGGAGACTTTTCATTTGTACAATTTTCATATTATTCATTCTTTTTGCATAACTTGCTCATGACTTGAATCACATTAGTTTCCCCTTTCTACCATAAATGTGAGGTGGCTTTCCATTGTGTATATATGTGAGTGACCGACATTTCTTGTTTTAACTGGATATTATTATGTTTAATCTTTCGTCTGTATTGATTTTGTGAATACACGAAAGTGATCAAGGCACTTGTTTGATTTTGAGCACAACTACCATAGCTAAATATCAATTCACCTTGTGAGTGTGTGAGCATTAGTAACCCCCTTTGAGCCTTTTTGTCAATATCCATATTGTTTTTGCTTAATGCTTGTCTATGAGCGTTTGGTTTTCGATTGTGTTTGGATGTTGATTCTTTGTTTCTTGAACCCTGAACTATGATTTATAGTTTGAATTTTTACCTTGCCTTAGAAAGTAGGGAGTATTCAATGTATATTGTGGTTGGATTCAAGTTGGGGAGAGGATGTTTGCCTCTTTATGACGTGGTTGGTATATGGTTGTGAAAATAAAAGAAAAAGAAAACAAAATTGTGAAAAAGAAAGAAAAGAAAAAGAAAGAAAAAAGAAAAAAATTGGAAAAAGAAAAGAACAAAAAGAGTTTGGAATAAGATTTGTGTTAATAAGTATTGTGTTTGGTGTGAAACATGTGAGGAAGAAGAAGTTTGATTGAAATTCCTTTGTTTGAAACTTTGTGGAAGTAATTACTCCCTTAGGTTTAGGCAAGTTTTTGTTTTGATTAGCTTTAGGAATTATCACTTGTTTGTTAACCGAGCCACATTACAACCTTTAAAGCCCTTGTGATTCGTGTCGTTGCGTTTTCGATACTATTTTTGGATAAACGCATAATTTTGTCTATTGTTTGCAAGTTTGTTGGGTGTGTGTCAAAGTCCTCACCTTTCGGTGTTTTTCATCTACCGATGAATTTTTGCTAGGCGTGATTTTTGATTGAGCTTGTTTTGTTTTAGAATGTTTTGTATGATTTTTGTACTTAGGATCCGTTTCATTTTCATGTTGTCGTTGTAGGATTGTGGTAAGTATTTACTTTGTTGGTACGTTTTTGTTTGAACCGTACAATTGTTTCGTTTTTCCTAATCTTGTTGATTCTTGATTCTTTGATTTTAACTTTTGAGATTTGAGTGTTTGGCCTTGTTTGAGGACAAACAAATTCAAGTTGGGAAGAGTTGTTAAGTGTCAAAATGTAGTTATTTTGTGTTTGTAAATAGTGGCACTTATCGATACTTTTTGTTAATACCGTTCGAATAATACCCCGTTTTGTGTATAAATACGTATACTTTATGAATAGATGTATCTTCATATACTTTTATACTTTTTGATAGTTTTCTATTCATTTTGTAGGTATTGAGGCGTATTTGGAGCATGAGCAATAACGTGGCGAAGACACGGCTTCAAACGCGCGATTTTGAGCGGCGGAATCAATACATTCGGCGAATAAAGCTCAAAACCAAATATTAATAAATCACCAATTTGGTTGATATGTTGTCATTTTTAGATAGAGCATGAAATAAGCTTTCCAACGCTTCGAACCGGGCGTAAATCGGAGTTACGGTTCTCAAGATATGGCCAAAACAAGATTTCAATTTTCTGTTGAGCAGGCTAAGCGGGCTTGACCGCGCTAAGCGCGGTCTGGGCGGTTTGGAAAGTCATTAAATAGGGAAAAATCACATTTTTTAGGGTTATGCTTTGGGGTATTTGTTCCCAAAGTCATCATAACCATTTTTGAGTAGGGAGAGCTTAGAAAACAACATTTGTGGCTTGTAATCGGAAGATTCTTGGTCGGGAGCTCGATTGATCGTGATTGACACCGCGAAAGATTTGATTTTCTTCTCCTCCTCTTCTCTTTGTAACCACTTTTGTTGGGTTTGTTTGTAAGTTTACTCTAAACACATGGATGTTTGTTACTCTTTGTACTAGTTGTATAATATATTTGCTTTACAAATCTTAATCGGTGTTTCCTTGATCTTTTTGCTTAAATGCTCTGGATTTATGTTGTTGTAGACATAGACATCACAAATCTTGATTAGGGGGATATCTGTTAGCTTTTGATTCTAGACATAGGATTGGGGTTAACATCCACATAATATCTGAGTTTAATGTCTCTGTGTTGTTCGATCGGTTGAGACATCGTCGAAAGAGCAATATAGTTGAATTTCCGTCGATGTTGCAGAAATGGACATTGATGTGAGGGATATGTGGTGATTATGACGAGTATTGTAGATTGAGTACGGCGGAGTGATAAATCTAAGTTTGTGAGGAGTAGTTTAGATTCAAACTAGATAAGCTATTCTCTATCAAGAATGAATTTATTTTATGTTCATATGTTATATTTTCCTTGTTTACTTTCAACCCATTTAACCCGAACTCAAGAACTAAGAATCCGTCGAACGGCGGTTCGGTATCACCAATCTTTGTGGACACGATAATTCTCGGATAAATATTTCCAAATCTTTTGTTGCTTGCCGCTTTACCGCTTCAAACACCACCCACAACAGTTCCAATCTCAAGCACCACAACAATTTCAACAGCAAGCACCGAAGAAGGCAGAATGGGAGATAGCTATTGAAAAAATGGCAGCTCAAAACTCTCAATTTCAGGAAGAAACTAGGAGCAGCCTGAGGAACACAGGGGCCTCTATCAAAAATCTGGAAATCCAAATGAGTCAGATTGCACAACAAATGACTAACTCTCAACCACAGGGTGTTCTACCAAGTGCTACGGTTACGAATCCCAGAGACAATAATCATGTGAACGCTGTAACTACCAGAAGCAATAAATCTAATGACACACTTGAGAAGAATTCTGATGAATAAGATATGTTGATTGAAGTGGATGTAGAGATTAAAGAGAATGAGGTTGCAAGTAAAGAGGTCACGGGGGACAAAAGGGTGGTAAAAGAAAAAGTAGTTACACCTAAACCGGCGGTTAAACTCCCTTTCCCAACAAGAAATAAAAAGAAAGAACAACATGAGAAAAATTTTGAGAAGTTCTTGGAGATGTTCAAGAAACTTGAGCTGATTATTCCCTTCTTAGAGGAACTTGAGCAAATGCCAACCTATGCAAAATTCATGAAAGATATTATTTCAAAGAAGCGGACCACCGAGAGTGATCCGATTATTCTAACTGAAACTTGTAGTGCTATTTTGCAGGGCATGAAGATTCCGGTTAAAAAGAGAGATCGAGGTTCAGTAACTATTCCGTGCACCATCAGTGATAGGTCTTTCAAGAAAGCTCTGATTGATTTGGGAGCAAGTGTAAGTCTTATACCATTATCCATCTACAAAAGATTGGGAATAGGTAAAGTACAAGATACACGAATGACACTTCAGTTTGCTGACCAATCGATGAAAAGACCGTACGGAGTGGTAGAAGACGTGTTGGTGAAAATCGACAAGTTCGTATTCCCTGTAGATTTTGTTATTGTAGAGATGCCCGAAGATGAAGAGACCCCAATCATTTTGGGGAGACTATTTTTAGAGACCGGGAGATGCTTGATCGACATAGAGGAAGGTACAATGACCTTGAAAGTTTATGATGAGGAACTAAAGATTGATGTGTGAAACACCATGAAGTACAAAGATGACATTGCCACAAGTCAACACATTGAGGTAATTGATCAAATTTGTGATGAAGGAAATTCTTTGACAACATAACAGTTACCGTTGGAGAGAGTTTTGAGTTTATCAATCTTTAGAGAAGAGGGGTAGTTGATGAAAAAGATAGTGAAGTTTTAGCCATGATGGAAACAACATCATTTGTCAAAAATCCTCGCCACAACCGATGGGAGGAGCTAAGGAAACCGTTAGTGGAGGGTAGTAAAGATGAACCAAAGAAGGGAGCTGAACTAAAACAATTACCGGAGAACCTCAAATATGTCTTTT
Organism: Vicia villosa; assembly: GCF_029867415.1. NCBI lineage: Eukaryota > Viridiplantae > Streptophyta > Magnoliopsida > Fabales > Fabaceae > Vicia > Vicia villosa. The sequence goes on along the minus strand of NC_081183.1, from coordinate 13,240,637 downwards.
TAGACACTGAGAGTAAATGTCCGACCATCATAAGTTCTCACCTTGAATTCCTTCAAGAAGATAAACTTGTCAAAGTTCTTAAAAAGCATAAAAGTGCTCTTGGATGGTCCATTGAAGAGTTGAAAGGAATAAGTCCAACAATTTGCATGCACAAAATCCTAATGGAAGATGATCACAAACCGGTTGTCCAACCTCAACGACGACTCAATCCAGCGATGAAGGAAGTGGTTAGAAAGGAGGTGGTAAAACTTTTGGACGCAGGGATGATCTATCCAATATCTGACAGTTCATGGGTGAGTCCAGTTCATGTGGTGCCAAAGAAAGGTGGAACTACCGTTGTTAAGAATGAAAAAAATGAGTTGATTCCGACGAGGACAGTTACAGGGTGGAGAGTCTGTATTGACTACCGAAGACTAAATCTGGCGACAAGAAAATATCACTTCCCGTTGCCTTTCATCGACCAGATGTTAGAAAGGTTAGCGGGTCATGACTATTATTGTTTCCTCGATGGCTACTCGGGGTACAATCTGATAGCTGTTGCACCTGAAGACCAAGAGAAGACCGCATTTACATGCCCTTTTGGTATTTTTGCTTACAGAAGAATGCCATTCGGGTTATGTAATGCCCCGACCACATTTCAAAGATGCATGCAATCTATTTTTTCCGATATGCTTGAGAAGCATATGAAAGTATTCATGGATGACTTCTCATTTTTTGGTAAGTCTTTTGATAATTGCTTAGCTAACCTTACTCTTGTTTTAGAAAGATGCCAACAGACCAACTTAATCCTCAACTGGGAGAAGGGTCACTTCATGGTGCGTGAAGGTATAGTTTTGGGCCACAAAATTTCTCATAAGGGAATAGAAGTTGACCAAGCCAAGATAGAAGTCATAGCAAAATTGCCTCCTCCCAATGTTATAATAACTATTATATGTATATACTTACTTAAAATATAAATGGTTCAATAATAAACTATTTTATTTATTAATATAAACTTTGACTAAATTAAGAAAAATCACCATAGAAAAAAAACTATTACTTCTAAATGTAGGTAATAATAGAAATTTATTGTATTTAAAATATTTTATTTAAATAATATAAAAGCTTTAGGGATTCTTGGAGCTTTCAACCATAATAGGGAATGTATGGTATATAAGTATGTGACTCGAAATCACGCTTATGTGAAGTCGTGACCAGGGAAAGAAGTTTTTTAGCTAGTGGACCTCTGTGGCCAAAACTCAGACATATATAAGAGGTTGTGACTCGGGAAAGAAATCCCTTATATCTAGTGGAACATACGTGATCCAAGTCATGTGAGAAGAAGACCTGACTAGGGAAAGATGTTCTTGTTTGGGGAAAGTCCGTAACTCGAACTTAGACTGATGTTAGAGGTCGACTGGGGAAAGGAATCCTCAATTTCATGTTATATCTGTGAGTCGAACTTACACCTATGTGAGAGGTTGCTATTGGGAAAGACGTACTATGTGATTAACTGTGATCTCCTAAGGCAGGTTGGTTGTTATGTGAACCATGTTTACGATATTCACACAAAGTATGAGATTGTTGCGATCTTGTGCCCGAAGCTTTTGTCGATGAACTGAGTAAAGAAAGATATATTGTGGAAATTTTAGGGCATGAACCCCTTTTGAGCCGAGTGGACCCATAAGATAAGGAATTTCATTGAGATATAGTATCTCATCCCCATTCATCTTGAATATTTTTTGGTAGTTTGAGGAAAGATAAGGGTGACGGTAAGATGACATGAACACCCTATGATGTTGTTTCTTCTTTGTTTTCCAATGTGTAGTATTACTGTGTAGTATTTGTATAGATATATTTTGATATAATGTATCAATTTTAATGTAAAAATTTGGTTGTACATGTATTAATTTGTTAACTAGACACTTATGGATGCTCTCAATACCAGTTTAACACTTGATGTAATATGTTTTTATACATTATTAAGTTTAGGTGTTATAGTAGGTATCAAAGTAGGTTATTCTCAACCCAACTATGAAGCATCATAAGTAAAATCTTTTGTGCCTCATATGAACGTTTTCCATTATACTTCTAATTTTCATATTATATAATGTTAGATCTAATCACCTTGACTTCTATATGTGTGACATATAGGTTTATGGCAGAGCAGCGCGGAGGTCGTAAAATACCTAATGACACTTGAGCCCAAAATGTAGAAATGGAACAAGGAATGGAAAATCATGGTAACCAAAGGGCCCAATTCACGTAGCAGATGCAACAACAACAACAAAAGTTTATAATGTATATTTCACAATAGATTTAGGGTCATTTGAAACCTCAACCCGCACCACAAAATATGGGAATTGGAGGCTTCGGGAGTTCTACAGAGTGAATCCCCTAGAGTTTGAAGTGATTTATATTTCTCTTCGGGCACATGTTTGGTTGATCAAAATGGAAGGAATTTTATAAGTGGTGCACATTGAAGGATAGAAAAACACTTATAAAGGGGGGGGGGTTGAATAAGTGTGGCTTTAAAAACTCTTAAGATAAAAACAATTGCACAATGATTTTTATCCTGTTCGTTGTTAACGAAACTACTCCAGTCCACCCCCTTAGAGTGATTTACCTCACCCGAGGATTTAATCCACTAATCAACCTTGATTACAATGGTTTTCCACTTAGATACCTTCTAAGTCTTCTAGAGTATTCTGATCATACCTTGATCACTCTAGGAACCTTTTACAAATGAATGTAAAACAAATTCTTACAAGAGTATTACAATGCTTCTTAATAAGCTATAATCACAACTGTGATATTTCTCTTAAATTCTAAGCTTAAATATCACTAAGATATTACAACAGTAATGAAGTGAGGTTGAAGATGAAGTTTGATAGCTCTTTAATTCAGCAGCGTTTCGGCAAGATTGAAAGGATGCTCGTAAATTGGTAGTAAATTCGTAACATTGCTTCTGATCAGAACTTCAATATTTATAGGCGTTTTGAGAAGATGACCGTTGGGAGCATTTAATGCGTTGTGTGATCCGTACAACATTGCATTTAATATTTCACTCTTTTGTCAACTACCTCGAGCCTTGCTTTTCCTGCTTTTACTGACTTTGCCTTTAATAGCTTCTAACGTTCCTTTTGTCAGTCAGCGTAGCCTGCCATCTTGTACTTGCTTCTGATCTGATGTTTGTAGATACAACGTTTGAATTTATCAGAGTCAAAACAGCTTGGTGCAGAGCATCTTCTTATCTTCTGACTTGAAGTGCTTCTTGCGTGATACCATAAGAACTTCAGTGCTTCTGCTTCTGAACTCAAGTTCTTCCGATGCTTCAATAGACCATGTTCTGATTCTGCTTGACCATCTTCTGATGTCTTGCGAGAGCATGTTCTGATGTTGCATACTGAACCTTCTGAGTCAGTGCTTCTTGCGCTGATTTTGTGCATACTCTTTATATATATTTCCTGAAATGGATATTGCATAGGATTAGAGTACCACATTGTCTTAAGCAAAATTCATATACATTGTTATCATCAAAACTAAGAATATTGATCAGAACAATTCTTGTTCTAACGGTCTCCCCCTTTTTTGATGATGACAAAACATATATAATTGATATGAATTTGCAATCAGAATCACAGATGACCAAAGACAATTACACAGTTATAGCATAAGCATATAAACATAGTGTGTGAATATGTCTCCCCCTGAGATTAACAATCTCCCCCTGAAATAAATACTGGAAGAATTTATAACTAAAATACTTCCCTGAGTATTTTCCATTTCAGTTGAGACGTTCACATTTTCCTAGAACTTCATAACATTCAGAGCTTCTGCTTCTTGCTTCCATAGGACAACTTCAGAGCTTTGAATTTCTTCTTGAGTCATTACATGTTTGATTGTATCAGAACATTCTTGAATGTACCAGAGCATCATCAGAGCATCTTTACATCCTGAAATGTTTCAGAACAAACTAGACAACAAAAGTCAGAGCATGAATGAATCAGAACATACTTTTAAGATAGAGCATGTATTAGAGCAAACAGTTCTTAAAAGAAATATGTATCATAACATATAGTATGTATCAGAACATATAATATGTATCATAACATATACGAGAATAAGAATGTGTTAGAGCATATTCTTTCACAAGAATATCAGAACATTCTTCCTTCTTGCTTCTGATCTTGAAGCTTCACAGCACTAAGCTTGCTTCAATTTCCATGAGCATGTTTCTTTACAGAATTGCATTTCCCCATGTATTTGCTTCTCATGTTGAGCTTTTTCAGAATATCTTCAATCCTGCAAAAGAAATCTCAAATACATAGAACTTTCAAATAATGTTAGAAATGTTGAGACTTACTCCCAGCAACTGATATAATAAATCAAATCAATTATCACGTTTTCTCCCCGTTTTTGTCATATCATCAAAAAGCATAAAAGATTCAGATGAAAAACAAACAATATGAGAGAAGAGAAGATTTCATTGATTAATAAAAAAATATATCAGAAGGTACAAAACATATGCAGGAAACAGATGCAAGAAACAAGAGACAACTAAGACAAAAAGACTACGACTAGCCTAGCCTAGAGACTATTTTGGCTAGAAGGCCTTGAATCTCAGAAGTGCTTTCTGATTGCTTCTTCATGAATGAGAGAAACTCAGTGTGAGTGTCTTCATGCTTATCCAAGCGAGAAGCTAGATCAGCTTGATTCTTTTGGAGAGCCTCCATAGTCTTCACCAGAAGAGAGGGTTCACCAGAAGAAGCTTCCCAGCCATCATTCAGTGGAATAGCATGCCGAACAGAAGAATTTATCATGAGAATATCATCTTGATTTTCCTCAACAGGAAGTTTACCAGCTGGATGATTCTCAGCACTTTGCTTCTCAGCATCTTGTTTCTCAGCATTAGCTTCTGACATAGAAGCATCTTCAGAATAATCTGGGGCAGGAAGATCAGAATCTTCATTTTCAAGAGCCTGAAGAATTGAAGCCAGATTCTTTGGAGGTGTAGGAGCAGCAACTTCTGATGGATATTCAACAGCTGGACATACCATATTTGGTGTTTCTTCTGAGGGATTCTCCCTTATCCAGTTGAATATAGACTGAAAATCTCCAGTCAAAACAGAATATGGCGGTTTCCACACAACCATGGAAAGACAAGACGCTTGGTCAGACACATCTTCTGCAAGCTCATCAAGAAATTCCTTTTCTTCAAGACAATATCTGCCCTTGAGATGACTGACCCAGAATTCTTCATACGATCTCAGAAAGCCAAGATGACCTGGAGCTTCTGCTTCACACGCCTTCTGAAGCTTTAGAAACTCAGAGTTCATCTTCCTTCTGAAGATCCTCCAAAGATTTCTCAATTCAACATCATCCATCCTAGCATGATGTGCAGCCTTCAACGTCTCTAAACCTGTCTCCATTTTTAGTTTTAACAACTCAAAACGTACACCAACAGAAAATTCCCGGCGGGATTTGAGTTTGGTGATTGCTGAATCTGGGTTCAGAAAGAAGTAGGGTTGGGGTTCTCTATCAAGAGAAAGAAAAGATTCTACTTCTTCTGACTCAGCGTCCAACACCACAAGCTCAGGTTCAGGACGGGGTTTAGGAGTGAAGTTGCATTCACGAAACAATTGAGCCATAAAACCAGTACTTTTAGAGTCTGATTCTGGTGAATTGTTGGTGACAGGGTTAGCAATGGGGGAATAGTTTGCATGAGGTGGGGGTTGAGAAATGGAGATATTTGAGTGAGGAGGATTGAGAGTTTGAAGGGGTTGAATATCTAGAACGAGTGTATCAATGGGATGGTCAGAAGCAGGGTTGGTTATGAGTGAAGGAGGAGGAGTAAGAACTTTGGTAATTGGTGAAGAAGGAGGGGTGAGAACTTTGGTAGATTGAGGGGATTCAACAGGGGCTGTTTGTGGTTGATTTTCTGGTTGAGAAGGTTGGGGAACTGATGTTGGTACAGATTCTGAATTTAAAACAGAAACAGAGTTAGGTTCAAAAACATGAATACCTGAAGAGCTCTTCTTCTGAGGCCTCTCAGAAACATCTTCCATAGCCTTTCGCTTCTTCTTCTCAGAAACAACCTTTATCTTTTCTAGAGCAAGTTCTCTCCTTCTGGAAGCTTCCTTCTCTTCTTCTTCCATATTCACTTCTTCTTGAATCCTTTCTTCTTCTGACCTCTTTTCAACTACAACATTTTTCTTTTTCTTTTTCTTTTCTACTTCCTTCTTAGCATTTTTCTCAACAACTTCTTTCTTTGACTTCTTCTTCTTCTTCTTCTTCTTCTTCTTCTTTTTCAAGCTTCTTAGAACTTTTGAAGTTCTTGAACTTCCTATGCTTGCTCTTCCAGAGTTGGTTTACCCTTCTAGAGATCATGGACAGTTCATCTTCTTCTGATTCTGATTCTTCAGAATATTCTTCTTCAGCCTGAAAAGCGTTAGTGCATTTTTTATAATTAGATTTTAATGCAATAGACTTACCTTTCTTCTGAGGTTCATTAGCATCCAGCTCAATTTCATGACTCCTCAGGGCGCTGATCAGCCCTTTCAAAGAGACTTCATTCAGATCCTTTGCTATCCTGAATGCAGTCACCATTGGGCCCCATCTTCTGGGCAAGCTTCTGATTATCTTCTTGACATGATCAGCCTTTGTGTATCCTTTGTCAAGAACTCTCAATCCAGCAGTTAGCGTTTGAAATCTTGAGAACATTTTCTTAATGTTTTCATCATCCTCCATCTTGAAGGCTTCATATTTCTGGATCAAGGCAAGAGCTTTAGTCTCATTGACTTGGGCATTTCTCTCATGAGTCATTTTCAATGATTCATATATATCAGGGGCAGTTTCCCTGTTAGATATCTTCTCATATTCAGCGTGAGAGATAGCATTCAACAAAACCGTCATTGACTTGTGATGATTTTTGAATTGCTTCTTTTGATCATCACTCATTTCTTGTCTTGTCAGCTTTACACCACTAGCTTTCACTGGATGTTTGTAACCATCCACCAGAAGATCCCATAAGTCACCATCTAACCCAAGAAAGTAAGTTTCAAGTTTATCTTTCCAATATTCAAAGTTTTCACCATCGAATACTGGTGGTCTAGTATAACCATTGTTACCATTTCCATTATATTGCTCAGCAGATCCAGATGTAGATGTAGGTGTTGGAGTTTCAACCATCTTGACTTAGCGTTTTTCTCTTCCTGAATATTTTCTAAACACGGTTAAGTGCTTGCACCATAGAACCAGCGCTCTGATGCCAATTGAAGGATAGAAAAACACTTAGAAAGGGGGGTTTGAATAAGTGTGACTTTAAAAACTCTTAAGATAAAAACAATTGCACAATGATTTTTATCCTGGTTCGTTGTTTACGAAACTACTCCAGACCACCCCCTTAGAGTGATTTACCTCACCTGAGGACTTAATCCACTAATCAACCTTGATTACAATGGTTTTCCACTTAGATACCTTCTAAGTCTTCTAGAGTATTCTGATCACACCTTGATCACTCTAGGAACCTTTTACAAATGAATGTAAAACAAATTCTTACAACAGTATTACAATGCTTCTTAATAAGCTATAATCACAACTGTGATATTTCTCTTAAGTTCTAAGCTTAAATCTCACTAAGATATTACAACAATAATGAAGTGAGGTTGAAGATGAAGTTTGATAGCTCTTTAATTCAGCAGCGTTTCAGCAAGATTGAAAGGATGTTCGTAAATTGGTAGTAAATTCGTAACCTTGCTTCTGATCAGAACTTCACTATTTATAGGCGTTTTGAGAAGATGACCGTTGGGAGCATTTAATGCGTTGCGTGATCCGTACAGCATTGCATTTAATGTTTCACTCTTTTGTCAACTACCTCGAGCCTTGCTTTTCCTGCTTTTACTGACTTTGCCTTTAATAGGTTCTAACGTTCCTTTTGTCAGTCAGCGTAGCCTGCCATCTTGTACTTGCTTCTGATCTAATGTTTGTAGATACAATGTTTGAATTTATCAGAGTCAAAACATCTTGGTGCAGAGCATCTTCTTATCTTTTGACTTGAAGTGCTTCTTGCGTGATACCATAAGAACTTCAGTGCTTCTGCTTCTGAACTCAAGTTCTTCTGATGCTTCAATAGACCATGTTCTGATTCTGCTTGACCATCTTCTGATGTCTTGCGAGAGCATGTTCTGATGTTGCATACTGAACCTTCTGAGTCAGTGCATCTTGCGCTGATTTTGTGCATACTCTTTATATATATTTCCTGAAATGGAAATTGCATAGGATTAGAGTACCACATTGTCTTATGCAAAATTCATATACATTGTTATCATCAAAACTAAGAATATTGATCAGAACAATTCTTGTTCTAACACACATAGTGAGGAGGACAAGGTGACATATGCTTGTCACATGCTTATGGGTCATGCGACTCAGTGGTGGGTTACTGCTACTAACCACATGGTGACTCAAGGTTTCCTGAAAGATCGGAAACCTTTCATTGTTGTGTTCTTTTGAATCTGGGAAGAGGTGTAATCGGTTATACCACTTGCATAATTACTTATGTTCACTTGTATGCATTTGTTGAGTGCTTCGAGCGCTAAGTCTTGTAATTGTGATGCAATAACATGGTTGTATATATTGCTCATGACTAATTATGATTGTGTTTGTATGTAAATTAATGAAACCCTAGGCTGTTAACCGAAAGAAGCATATACCTAGTAGGTTCATCAATCCAAAGCTTAAACTCTTATTGGTTAATATGTGAACCCTAGTCGATTAATGTCGAAATATGCAAACACTAGTTTGTCAGCTGAAGAATATGAGGTAAACAAAGGTTTAAAAAGGAATTAACCTCAAGGTGAGATATTCAGACATGAAAGATACCCTTGTAGATATGTGTTACAAATAATCAGTTTGAATGAAAGCAAATTAGACTTGTGTGAGGAATATCAAGGCTTTAGGGATTCCCAAAGCTTTCTACCATAATAGGGAGTGAATAGTATTCGTGTGTGTGACTCGAACTCAGGCTTATATGAGTTTTGTTACCAGGGAAACATTGTTTAGATAGTGTACCTTCATGACCCGAATTTAGAACTATGTGAGAAGTTGTGACCATGTAAAGACGTCCTATATAGATAGTGGAACCTATGTGACCCATCTCAGAACCATGTGAGAATTCGTGACCAGGGAAAGATTTTCCTTCTTAGGGGATAGCCTGTGACCCGAACTCAAACTCACGTGATTGGTTGTGATTGAGGAAAGACATCCATTATTTCATGATATGTCAGTGAGCAAAATCAAACTCATGTAAGAGGTTATGATTGGGGAAAGACGTATCATGTGATAATCTGTGATCTCTCCAAGTAGATAGTGGATTATGTGAACCATGTTTGCGATAATGACACATTGAATAAGATTGATGCGATCTCGTGCCCGAGACTTTGTTGACGTACAAAGTAAAGAAAGACATATTATGGAAATTGCAAGGTATGAACCCCTTTAGAGCTGAGTTGTAATATTCCATATTGTTTAAGCATGTATAATTATACACTAAGAATTATTAAAAGGTGTTAGTGGATTAGTTGGAATTTAAAGGAAATGGCTAGATTGGAACTACATGGCAAACCTATAATTTTCACATATTTGTGGGGCAACATGGTCATTGATCATGGCATGAACCACTTAAGAGCTTGTTTGGATGCAAACCTCATTCTTATGTGATGCAAAATCAGAATTTGGAAGAGAAAAAGAAAGAGGATACATGAAAGAAGGAGAAGTAGAGAAAGAAGGAAGATTTCATCTCAAGATCACTCTCCATAGATGCATGCATGAGACCTTGATGGTTTTGATGGAGAAGCAATGATCAAGGATAGGAGCAACTATCATCATCTCTGTCTCACTACAATCAAGTCAGAATCTCCATGAAATTGAGGTGAGTTCCATTAGATAGAACTTGGGTAGGTAGTTTGGGAACGATTGCATGTTGGGTTTTGGGTTGAGTTTGATGCTTTGCATGCTTGATCAATTGATGAAAATGTGTTCCCATTATGATAATAAATGTATTGGATCGTTATTACATGTTTGGGTTCGGATTAGGATTGATTGAGATGCAAAAATGGAGGTCAGGACCCTAAAATCCGTGTTTTGTACTGTTAGGTTCGCTTAGCGAATGCCTGCAGACTGCACCAGAATTTTGTTTCATTAAAATGGTCGTAACTTGAGTTCTACAACTCGAAACGGAGCGTTGTCGAAAGTGTTGGAAAGGTATTTCAGTGCTCTTTGTGATATTGCTAAGAAACCATATCTTTAATGTAGGGACAAATTATGGCACATGAATATATGTTGCATGATATTGGAATAAGCACTTGTTAGCCTTGAGTTATGTCTATAAGATGCTACCCTTGTATTGAACTTAGGCCTGGATGTTTACCTTGACTATTAGGCTGTATAATGTTATCCTAACTTGATTTTGGACCCTTGGATTTATTCAGAAAGTGTAGAGGTAAAATAAAAGTTCTGAATTTTTTGTGCATAGCAGAGTTCGCGTAGCGAACGCTCGCTGTAGCAGAAGCTCACTGTAGCAAACTAGTAGGGAAAGGTCCTGGGAGTTTTCTAGGAATTACTCGCTAGAGCTCGTTACTGCACGCTGTAGGGAATTGGGGCTTCGCTGGCAGTTTTGCGTAGTGAACTGGCCTATGCTGAAAAGATTTTGGCTTCTGTTTGGGTTCGCTGTAGCGAACTGGCCTGATGCATAATGTATACTTTCCCTCATGAGTGCAGTTTCGTTCCGAATCGGGAACCAAAAGCCTCGTGTTCTGAAATGAGAATTTTCATGGAATTGTTTGAGTAAATACATGTTTCTATGATGATTGAAATGCATGATTATATGGTAGTTATGAAATTGGTATGCATGTTTGATGAGTTATGAATCACATGTAATGTTATGTATAATTATGCATTGTTTCCCGTTGTTCTGGTTAAACATGACTTGTCTGATTGTATGGATCTATGAGCATGGTTATTATGTATGCTTGAATCGGAGTAGGCTTAAGCTACTAGGTGGTAATGCACTGTTATTATGAATATGGTTCCAAGGATTGCCGTTGCGATGTGCTAGTGAGGGTTTTGAATGGCGTTTCCCACTTAAGGTAACACATCAGCGTGCTCGGTATGTATTGTGCACCTGAGCTACCATTGCGATATGCTGGTGAGAGTCTCTAAAAAGCGTTTCCCACTTGAGGTAACATATCGGCATGCTTGGTAGGGTGGGGTCGTGATGCCATGTAGGCTACATCACTTCGGACTCACCTTTAGTGATGCCACGTAGGCAATACCATTAGACTTTCGCCTAGTGGGCTTGTACTGTCTCGTAGGCGTTTTCGCATCTGTATAACCACCTGCGTACATAAATGATAGATGGGATAGTGACACCACTTAGGAAGTCATTGCGGTAACTCGTCACAGATGAGATTGTCTAGCCAAGTAGGCCTAAGTCACATGGGATTCATCTGATTCATAGTGCGGTGGGCTTATGTGAATCTCTTGATGCGATGTACAGGAGTAACTCACCAAGGGTGTGGTTTGTGCAGCCTAGGTAGACAAGCGGATACTACTTTTAGACTCCTCATACCGGTGTACGGGTCTGCATACTTGCTTGTGATGGCGATGAGCTTGTTGTTTGTTGTTGTTGCCTCATTGGATAGTTATGAGACTTCCAATGATGGTGTACCCTTGTTGTGTATTTGTACCAGACCGTGAGGAAAACCCCGGATCCACGGCGTATCCGTTTGCTTGCAAGCACCTTATAGAGCCGAATGAACCCATAAGATAGGGGAACTCACTGAGATTTAGTAATCTCACCGCAATCCTCTCTATATTTTTCAGGAACAGGTTAGAAGTAGTTGGATTTCCTTGAAGAATATGGATGAGCAAATGGCAGGAAGACTTCGTCAGACGTTCTCTTTCCGATGTGCATTATTGAAGACAAGCCAATTCTATACATTTTAGTTGCAAAACTTGAATTGTATATGATTTTAATTTCTTATCTTTATCGCTTATGTATGTTTCTTGTACCATTTATGACATCATTACATATTATTTTAGACATTTATGTACGGGGTGTTACACGAGTTGACCCATGAGATAGATAACTTCACTGAGATGTAATATTTTTCCCCATTCATGTTATATATTACTAGGTGATTTCGAGGAAAGATAAGGGTAAGGGTAAGATGGCCTTAAGACCTGGTGATGTTGTTGTTTCTCTGTTTTTCATTGGGTTGTATTATTCTGTAGTATTTGTATAAACATATTTTTATTTTTATGTATTGATTTTCATGTAAAAATTTGGTTGTACATGTATTAGTGTGTCACCTAGACACTTACGGATATTCTTAGAACCAATTTAACACTTGATGTTGTCATACCCCAAAATTTGCCCTCCTCATCTCATATTCAATGACTCAAGGTTCAAGGGTTTTCTCAAAAGCACTCTCTCCTATTTAAAATTAGGGTTTGCATTTTACCAAAGGATTTTGAATCTCTGAGGCCTTAAATGAATCTCAAGGTATCTCATATGTCTCAAAGCGTCTTCAGGTCAAAAGTCAAGCTTCAATCCCAAAGATTTCTCACTCAATGGCTCAGATGATCAATACTCGTCTATGTTGACCTAAAAGTCAACTATAGTCAAAATACAGTTAAACTTCAGAATTTTTGGTCAACATCAAGTAAGTGAAGTTATATCCATCATTTAATCAAAGGTTGATCATGATCCATTAATAAAAACTCAGAAATGAACAAATTCAAAAGGTTCAAATTAGGGTTTTTAAGGAGAAAGTCAACTCAACTTTGACCGGCCATAATTTTCACACGGAGCATAAAAAATTTCCCAATCAAAGCCTATCTTGAAGGAAATTTGATTCTCTACAACTTTGTCTCTCACAAGCCAAGGCCAGAAATGCTTCATTCAAGAGATATGATCCAATAGATTATAGGTCCTTTTGAAAATCAACAAAAACACCTTTCAGGTCAAAGCTTATAACATGAGCATGGAAGCTTCAATTGAGACGAAACAAAAAGGATCATTTAGGGGACACTTTAAGCTTTCTAAATTGATCATGAACACATCCATAGGGTTAAAATTAAGGGAGATACGCATGGTTAAATTTGGACGATTTTGAGGAAATGCATAAAATACAAAGTGGCCAATTTCGGGATATTTGGACTAATGGGCTTAAGTTTTGGACTTCAAATCCTCATATGATCCAAATAAGGGCCTATGGAACCATACTCATATTTTTGGTATTTTTATTTGTATTTATTTGAATTTTATTTATATAAATGCAAAATAAATTAAGTAAAATATCAAAAATAATTAATTAAATCATGGGGCTTTGTTTTGGATCACTTAAAAGGCCCAAGAAACATACTGAGAGCCAAAGAATTTCGTTGGTCCATGATTGGTATTTGTATTTTATTTATTTCTTGATTTTATGCAAATTAAATCAAAGAAAAATAAGTAAAAAATCAAATTAGTACATGATTTGATTTTTTCAATCATAAAATCATTCTTAAAATTCAATTAAATCAAATATGGTGATTGGAAAGAGATTGGAACAAAAATAGCAAGATTTTATTTAAAATCTCAATCAAATCTTTTCAATTTTTTTTCTCTCCATTCAACTTGATTTCCAAGCAACTTGGAACCCTAATGCTATCATATATATATATATATATATATATATATATATATATATATATATATATATATATATTCTTAACACACCACAAGAGAGGGGGGACGGAAATTTGGTAAGTCACTAGGGTTTGAAGAAGAGAAAAATACAAAGGCTAGGGAAAATTGTAAATCAAGTTTGCAGCCATTTTCGACCTATATTAAGTATTCCACCATTCTCCTCAAGTTCCTAGGAGTATATTCACGACTTTGATCGAGACCAATCCAGCCCAGAACACGTTCACCACCTTCACCATGAGTAAGTATCTTTAAGATTTAAAACTTACAATTTATGCCGTATTAATGTGATTTGTGAGCGTGCTTAGGTTCAGGAGGTTGTTTGGGACAGGATTGATCCATAACACGTAAGTTTTCACGTAGGAATCAGAATCTACCATGGTTAGGGCTCACGAAAGCAACCCTTTCGTTTTCATATCTACGAGTATTTTTAGATCAAAATAACTGTTTCATTGAACTCAGGGCCTTCGATTTAGGTGGTCTGGGTTAGCTTCTTTCTCGTTATCATCGATTTTGTAGGTTTTGGAATCATTGCCATGGGAGATGAAAACCAGCGAGAAATTTCGCAGGTAAGGTCGTAGGGATTTTTGCGTGTAAATCCGCAGGTGAGAGGATGAGGATGATGAATAGTAACAAGGACCAGTTGACCACGCATGTCATGCTGTTACTGGGTAGTCAATAATTCCAACCCTTCTCTCTCTTCGCTATTGGACAGTCAACCTGAATGTGGGATCCACACATGCTACTCTTTGACCTTTCCCATTTAATGATAATTTATATATTTTATTCATTTGTTTCTATTATATGTACAACAATAGCAGCTAGTACAAATGGCAAGCAAGAAGTGCATTCGACCTAAGGGGCATGGGTTCTACTCTCAGCCCAGACATTATTTTTGTTGATTTATTTTGCAGGTTCACAATTCAAAATTCAGTGCATACAACCAACACACGACCATCACGCACCCTCAGTTATCAGCCCCAGGATCGCCTATGATTCAGATCTAACGCCCAGGAAAATGCATGCATACCATGGAACTTCAAGGGCTCCCCACATAGAAGGAAAGCCAAGTTTTCTATATTTTATTTTCCATATCATATTTATTTAATTATTAGATTAAATTTAAATGTTAAAAATCACAAAAAACCTAGAAAAGCTTATTAGAGTATTAGGGTTTGCCCAATCCCACTGGCCACTTGGCCAAAGATATTAGGGTAAATTTATTATTCGTTTTGACCGAATCAATCGGTCGCGATGGTTAATAATCTAATTAATTTAATCAATAAAAATAAAGAATACATTCTACTTTGCTAAATGGTTTTAACCAAAGATATTGGTTACGATGATTAGCATTTCTCCTTATCAATTTGTTATTACTTGTGATCGAATCTATCGATTATGAGGGATAACGATAAAATTAAATTAATTAAAACACATCAATTTGCTAACGGTGATAATCGAATCTATCGGTTAGAATAATTAGCAATCCTTCCTTCAATCCGTTAACTTTGGTGATCAAACCTATTGATCATTGCAACTAACGGTAACCTATTAAATCAGGGTTGTACGCCCAATCTTAAAACACTCAAAATTCATCTCTTCAATACTGCGATTTTCAAATCTATGATAAGGTAATTCAAAATACCTTCGAACTTCGAATTTCAAAAACTACGATGAGGCAATTCAAAAAGCCTTCAAACCATATCATATCAAATTCAAAGGGGTACAACCCTGCCCCGAACTACGTAGACTCTGATCCTCCATAAGGAGGTACGTAGGCACTTGGTAACAAGGCGAGTCCTCTTCCTCAAAATCTCACTTTTTCCCCTGTCAATTTCCTTAGCTATAAACCCTTAACATTTTTAGCCATAAACCTTTGCCTTAAACATAAAACCTTAGGAAAGGGTTAAGGGTGCCTAACACCTTCCCTTTGTCTGATTATAATAACTTACCCCGATCTCTATAACTTCGAGGGGTTACCTATTCGCCCTGGTAGAATAGGTGGAGACTCTAAAAGTCTAATTTTTAGGGCAGGTTACTACAGCTGGCGACTCTGCTGGGGACCACTATAATGGTGAATTATTATGTTCCTATAGTTTAGACAGGGTTTGGGTTTTTGGCAAACTATTTAGGTTTTTGGCAAACTTTTTAGGGTTTGGCTAATTCGCTATTTTAGGGTTTATTTATTTTCATAAATATTTAAATTTTTATTTTATTTATTTATTTATTTATATCTCCATCTATTTATGTCAGTTAAATAAATATATATTTATTTAAATATTTGCTGCTTTAATGCATTTTCTATATTATAAGCAGCCGGATTTTGAGGTTAGTTCTTTAAATATTTAAATTTAATTTAATTTATTTATTTACAACCTTAAATTACCGTAACTTAAATCTTTATTTAATTGCTGCTTTACTATATTCTTGAACTATAAGCGGCTGGACTTTGAGGTTAGTTTTTAAATATTTAAATTTTAATTTATTTATTTATTTACAGTCTCAAGCTACAATATTTTTACAGTAATTCAAATAAATATTGCTGTAATTGCTTATTTATTCCTATTGCCTTTTTATTTTAAATTGCTGTTTTTATATTTTTCGGGTTATATAAAATTGTTGTTGAACCTAAGTGTGGTAATTATCCTTAAGACCAGGGGGGACTTGAATCGCCTACGAGTCTTATTGATAATTCCACTCAGAGTGGGTTGAATATCCGGAAATGTCCAATACGAGGCCTGACTTTGTTGAGGGAAAGACTTGGTGTTTGGCTGATCTCTCTGAGAACCTACCCCAAAAACTCGAACCTCATGGATAAAATGAGTTGTTCTAAAATCCAAAGAGACAAAAAGTCTCGGAGGCTACGAATGACCCCATGAGACCCTTGTTTAGAACATACCAATGGGGATGGTAGCCTCCCTAAGCCGTCATGCCAAACCTATGAACTTAGGACTTTTGTGCTTTTGTGCTTGTTATATGTTTGCAATTTATATGCTACGAATATATGCGTTTCAATTTTGCAGGTATCCCGACTGTTCCCTGGCCCACAGGGACTCTATTTCTAAGACTACGTCCTTCCCATGAAGGACACCTCCATCTACGCCCTCCCTAGCCTGTAGGGATTTTCTTTTTTATATCCTTGTATTTTTACAACTACATGTCCTTCCCACGAAGGACATCTTCGTTTACGCACGTCAATTGGCCTCTCGATGGCCATGAGATCCAGTGACTGTCTTGAACGGTCACCCCGCGCCTGCGTCTACGCACTCCCTAGTCTGTAGGGAGTTTCCTTTTATATCTCTGTATTTTTACAACTACGTGTCCTTCCCACAAAGGACATCTTCGTTAGCATACGTCAATTGGCCTCTCGATGGCCATGAGATATAGTGACTGTCTCGAACGGTCACTCTATGTTTGCTCCTACGCACTCCCTAGCCTGTAGGTATTTTTCTTTATGTCCATGTGTTTTTACAATGACTTCGTCCTTCCCCTGAAGGACGTCCCTGTTAACACATGTCGATTGGCCTATCGATGGCCATGAGATCAAGTGACCGTCTTGAACGGTCACCCCGTGCTTGCTCCCGCATACCCCTAACTTGTAGGGTTTGGATTTCCGTTTATACATCTTTCATCCCTAGCCTGTAGGGATTTCTCTTCATCCGATATCGTCCTTAGATAGGTTGTGTTCCACATAGAGAACCTTCCCACGAGGGACAACTTCGTAAGTACACGTCGAACGGCCTCTCGATGGCCACGAGACTTGGTGACTGTCTTGAACGGTCATCAGCTGCTACTTTCTGCGCACCTCCTAATCTATTCCCATTGGCGTGTCATAATATCTAACTTGCAATTATTTTTCTAAGGTCTAATGTCACCTATAAATCCGCAAAGGCTATCCTTAGGATTATATCTGTCGCACGCTCGCATTACATTACATACAAGGAGTTATAATATACAAAAAATAAAGGAGTCTTTCGCATACGCATGCATTCGCATTTTCATGCATCCATACATTTACAATTGCATTTCTATCTTCACCCGCATCCACACTTACCATGCTAGCCGGTTTCCTACAACTCACAAAGAAATAAAAAACGGTGGAGAAAGGAGAATAAAAGATCTTGGTCTTGTTAAGAAAAAAAAGGGAGGATGTCTTTCACCATTCCAACCGCATGTCCATGCCTTGTCGTAACAAGATTATAAATATAACAAAGGTTATCATCGAGCAAAGACTAGTTCAACAAAGAGTTCCCTCATAGATACACTTAAGGGGTATCTAGTCATAAAGGGGTTCATCTATGAACATAACAAAACTTACATGGACGCTTTATGATAACTTGGAGGCAAGGGTTAGCCCAACTGGGGCAATATCCTGAACAAAGATGCACAACCACGATGAAGGGAAAGCGACATATGTTAACTCCGCACCAAGGGGCAAAAGGTCCATCGGTTTCTCTATCAATCTACAAACTCTGAAGGTTGCAAACGGTGTGATACTATCCTTAGAAGAAGCAAAAGAGGTTCAGTCAAAGGAAACTCATGAAGTTCCGATACGACGAAAACCCACCGCTAACAATTCATTCCCGACAGGTTTGACGTGCCCAAGGAAAGTTCGAGATTACCCTTTACTCCTACAAGTCCAAGAACTCAGGAGTAAAACAAGGTCAACAGACTCACAAAGGAGATTGCCCTTAGGATTAATAGGTTTATCGTTTCAAGTTGTAACTTCTACGATCACAAAGTGTTATTTGATGTAAAACGTTGTACCTTTCGAATAGTAATTCAATAAAATAATCATGCATGTTTTGAAATCAATTCGTTCGCTTCGCTCTTGCATTACTACGACCTTCCATTTCAAATTATCTTTCAAATTATCACTCCCAATCATTAACAAACTTGAGGGAGAACGACGAATACAAATAACTAAGTCCAGCTAAACATATGCTTTCAAGGTGAGACCGAACCGACGATGTACAGGCATTGTTTCAATTCCTAAACAGTGGAGATATAAGGATGTTAATCCCTCGTTACCCCCCTCGAGCCAGGAGTTGGAGTTTGTTTCTACTCTTCCCAAAAACCTTGATTTCAACCAGGGGCAGGGTAGATTTCGATAATTCAATGGTGTATTTTGGTTGTCAAGAGAATCAGTTAATTCGAGCAAGGATTCAAGCAAAGGTTCAAGCATAAAGACCAAGCAGAGGTTCAAACATATCTTCTTCCTTGCGTTCATTCAAAAAACGAGGAAGCAACGGAGATGACATTCACAACATGTTCCGCCTCAATACATCATTCAAGATCGAGGAAGTATCAGAGTCGAAGCTTACAAATCAAAATCAACATGGCAGTCACTACATTCAATATCGATTTAATCAATATTCCTAAAGGAGCATTCAAAAAAATAATAATTAAAAAAAAAAAAAACGCCCGCTAAGTCAATGAACAAAAAAGACTTAAAAAAAATTAGGGCATCCCGATGGATCAAATTCGAAGGAATTGGCTCATGCAAAAATAAGGGATAGAAACAACAAAAGCAAAATACGAAGGATAAGCTTGTGACTGCTAAATCATCAAAGTTTCTCATCAATGCTTGAATCTCTACAACATTTTTATCAGTGCTTGGATCTCTATGTAACACCCTTCTAACCCCGCGACAATTTAAACAAATAATCAGAGTAAAAACATACACACAAGGGTGTCACAATTATTTAAAATAAATAAACCAATCATTGTCAAAGTCATGCTTCATTAGGAAACGGTTCACCAAAACATAATCATGTTTATTACAGCGGAATACGAAACATCATCAAATACAATCAAACAGAAATATAATCCAACACCAATAAAATGGAATAATCTCATAAAACTCTAAAACTATCGTTTCCCAGGGTTACAGATGAGAGCATGACCGACACGACCCAACATAAATGGATAAACTCTACGAGTCATCCTCACCAAGCACTAATGCCGCCACTCCTCAATCTGAAAATGACAACATGTAAGGGTGAGTCTCATTCTCAATTAGTAAATATTATGCAATTCATAAATAACAAGCATCATAATATACCGTTCACCCAATTATACATATTTAGATTCACACAATAATGGATTACGATACTGATCGGTCACCATTTCTACTTAATTTCGTCATACATTCGGCATAAGATCGCCATACTTGGTAACACTTTGTGGTTGTTTTTAAGTATTTTTCTTTAATTCATCTAATTCTAGTTATTCAATGAGCAATGTATTTTTATGTCGTTTTCTTTGTCAATTAGGTGCTTTTGATCTCGTTTGGTAATGGTTTCAGGTTAGCTTCAGAGTGATGGAAGATCGCGTGGCCAAAAGATGTGAAGAAAGAAGCAAAAAGCAAGGAAAAAGCATATGGGCAGAGGCGGACACGGTCTGACCGTGTCACCTGACACGGCCGTGTCAGGCCTCAAGAAGAATTGATCTCCCAGACCAGAAGCGGACACGGTCTGCCCGTGTCAAGGGACACGGCCGTGTCAGCGGTGCGGGCAGAATTTCTGAATTTTGGTTTTTCCAATCTTTTTAAAGTTCAGGGGCAGTTTGGGTATTGCGGGGGAGATCTGAAAACCTAGAGGGATTAAAAGAGGATGGAGAGACAAAGAGAAGACACTTTTTGGAACGTACGAAAGAATTCCAGAAGAGAGCAAGATAGCATTATCAAGGTTGTGGAAGACGAAGAGATTCAACGGTGGACACCATTGAAGATCAGAGTTCTCCTAATCTTTTGTAAATGTCTAAACTTTCTGCTTTTGGTTTCTTAAATATTATGAGAGGCTAAACCCCCCAATGCCAGGGGGGTGTCCCTGATTTGAATTGTAATGACTTTTGAATTCCGTATTTCTTTAATCAAGTATTAGTTTTATGCAATTTGATTGTTTAATGTTTTTATGCCTTCTTTGTCGGAAAAACAAAGATTGATCTACGGTTAACAATTTGTAGGACTACGGTTGTTAAGGTTTTTAAACAATTTGATCTAGTAATTATCACCTAGGACTAGGGATACCGAAAGGTTATTTGAACATTCTTGATTATTTACATCTTTGGTTTACAAACCTTTGTTTCTAAGGACTTAGGCAATAGGATTGCAAACCAAAAGGTTTTCCACTAAGGACTTAGGGAAACACCCTTAAGAACAAATAGTTGCATTCTATGAACTTGTTGAAGAGATCTTTTTACAGAGTCATTATAAGGAAGATCAAACACCTACCCTGGCATTACCTCAAATTACATCTAAAAAGTCAAACTTTAATTTCAGCTTATTTTTATTAATTCTTTTATTTTAATTTACTTATTGTATTATAACAAAACACCTATTTGCTCTTTTGTTTAATTGACTCAAATAACTTGTGTTTCCTACGCAATCCTCGTGATCGATACTTGGGGTAAAACCCATTATAACTACACCGGTGAAAATAGTACACTTGCTATTTTTCCGATCAAGTTTTTGGCGCCGTTGCCGGGGATTGCCAAAATATAAGTTTTATTTTAGTCAATTAAAATTTTATTGCTCTGCAATTAAAATTCTTTTTGCTGAAATTTTTATTTGCTTATTTTAATTTTAATTTTTTTTTAACTTATCTACTAATCGATTTCTAATCTTGTATGCGAGGTAAAGCCTCAGCTGAACTTCTTTTTAACGCAGAACCAGAAAGACTATTGAGAGCACGACTCCGAGAAGTCAAGCGAAAAAGACTGGCATCGAAAGAAGACTCCCCTGTAGTTTCAGAATCAGAAGACGAAGAAGTAATATCTATTCAGTCCGAGCAGTCAGATTCTGAGCCTGAAACTATGGCAGCTGATCCACCTCCTCCAGAGAGACTTTTGGGTGATTATGGAAGGGCCAATGCACCGCTTGGAAGAATGACCATTGTAAACCAACCGGTCAATGTTGCACACTTCCAACTTCATCCTTCAACTATCCGACAGTTGGAGAGCAAGCCGTTTGCGGGACGAATCAATGAAGATGCAAATAAGCATCTACAAAGATTCCTCACCACGACAACGTCATTAAAGATTGAAGGTCATTCTGAAGAAGCTAAGAGACTTGTAATGTTTCCTTTTACCTTATCTGAAGATGCGGAAGAGTGGTTTTACTCACTTCCAGCTGGAAGCATCACAACATGGCAACAGATGGAAACCGCTTTCTTGAACGAATACTTCCCCGCATCAGTCTTCATTCGAAAAAGATATGATATAGTGAATTTTAAGCAGAAAGAAGGGGAATCGTTGGGAGATGCATATAAAAGGTTCAAGAGGTGTTTGGTTGCTTGTCCTACTCATAACATGGACCCAACCGAGCAAATGCAGACTTTTGTTAATGGTCTCCGACTTAAGACAAAACAGCTTATCGACACTGCTGCCGGTGGCTCAACTAACTTTGCAACAGCCACTGGTATCAAGAGAATCATAGAAGCGATTGCCGCCAATGAGCACATTGAGTTATATGACCGCGCTATGAGCCAACCAGAAGGTAAAATTGATTTGAAGCTTGCTGATCAGGTAGTTAAAATGGAAGACCAAATTGCAGCTGAAGTAGAAAGAAGACTGAAGAAGATGAATCTCAGTGAACAAAAGGTAGCACAAATTGAACCAGCTGCCTCAGTTGTATGTGAAATATGTAGTGGACCACATTTTGCTATGCATTGTGTGGCAACGCAGGAACAGGTGGAACAGATTCATATGTTGAGGCAAAATAATCCATACGCCAATACTTATAATTCGGGTTGGAAAAATCATCCTAATTTCGCATGGAAGGACCAACAAGGAAACTTTCAAAAGCAAGGATCAACCCAATTTCAAACTCCAGCGCAACCACAACAACAACTTCCATATCAACAACAATTCCAACATCATCCTCAACAATTTCAACAACAGGTACCAAAGAAAGAAGATTGGGAGATCGCTCTTGAAAAAGTGGCAACCCAAAACTCTCAGTTTCAAGAAGAGACAAGAGCCAACCTCAGGAACACCACAGCTTCAATCAAAAATCTTGAAGTTCAAATAGGTCAAATAGCACAACATCTCACTCTACAAGCACAAGGAAACTTTCCGAACGAAACTGTGAAAGATCAGAAAAATCTAGAGAAGATTAATGTTGTTACTACAAGGAGTAAGAAAGTGGCAGAATCGGAAGAAGAAAAAGAGGAAATAGATGACCCCTTTGTGATTGAGGTAGAGTTGGAGATAAGAGAGAATGTGAAAGAGCCCGAAATTGTGAGACCACCGGTTAAGCAACTTGAAGAGAAAAATAAGAAAGATGCTAAACCGACAATCAAGCTCCCTTTTCCCTCTAGAGTGACAAAGAAGAATTCAACAGAGAAGGATTTTGAGAAGTTTGCAGCCTTGTTAAAAAAATTAGAGGTTAATCTACCTTTCTTTGAAGCACTTGAGCAAATGCCTTTGTATAAGAAGTTTATGAAGGAGGTTATCGGTAAAAAGAGGCCAATGGGGGGAGAACCAGAAATTGCAACAGAAAAGTGTAGTATAGTCTCTCCAGCAAGGAAGACCCCCATCAAGAAGAAAGACCCTGGAGCAGCGGCGATACCATGCACTATCAAGAACAGAATGTTTAAAAAGGTACTCATTGATTCGGGTTCTAGTGTGAGTTTAATGCCACTATCTATCTTTAAAAAGCTCGAATTGGGAAAGATAAGTGAAAGTGAGACAAAGTTGAAGTTTGCTGATCACACCATCAAGAAATCATATGGGATAGCTGAAGACGTATTAGTGGAGATTGACAAGTTTGTATTCCCTGTTGACTTCCACATCATGGACATTCCTGAAGATGAAGAAACTCCTATCCTTCTTGGGAGACCATTTTTGTTGACAAGTCGTTGCAACTTTGACATTGAGAAAGAGACTCTAACGGTGAAATCATTTGATGAAGAAGTAACCTTGAAGATGTTAGAAGTCAAGAAACAAAGTGAAGGTGTACATGATCAAGCTTCTGTTGGTATGATCGAAAGTGAGGGAGAAGACAAAAGTCCTAAATATCTCCAAGAAAAAGTTTCATGCATAGCTTCTCAGGTGGAACTAGCTCATGCTTCTATCAAAAGTCCTAAGGTCGCTATAGAAGTTAAGAAGAAAAAGAAAGAAGAAAACCAAGGTGAGAAGATGAAGGTTGAAAGTGAGTTAAAGAGAAAAGTGGTCCATGCCTTTCATCTTCATGAGTTCTTGGTTGAGAAAGTAAAAAGCAACAAGGTTTGGAGAAGGAAATACCCTCCATAATAAAGGGTAATGGACCGTCGAGCCATGCGACGTTAAACGAAGTGCTTCGTGGGAGGCAACCCACGGTTTTAATAATTAATTTTTCTGTTTGTTTGTCTTATTTTCATAAAATAAAAGAGAGCATCTCTAGTGGAAGCTAGGAAGTGATCATTGGAATGCAATACCTCTGTAAGCAACCTCTCCAAGGCTGGTTCTAAAACATTGAGGACAATGTTTAGTTCAAGTGTGGGAGGGGTTCTTCTCAAGTGCTTTTAGTTGATTTCCATTTTTTGTTTTTGTTTGTGTGTTGTGTTGACATTGTGTGATAGATTGAGTGATGGATGCCGAATGAATGATGATTGGTAGTTAGTGGATGAAAGGTGCAACCCGAACTTAATCTCTCGAGGTACTTTGGAAGTGGACATAGTCGAAAGTGTCGGACGCAACTTGAAGAACTGGACTGAGAAGGTAAGTGGTGAAATCGAGCCGGAAAGGAAGTCACATGACATAAAGGGTGTGTTGAAACTTCAAACTTAGCTTACATGGTGAGGAACATAAAAAGCCAAACACATGTAAAGATCATCATGAGAGTGAAATCAGGTATGACTTTATCTCTCTAATTTTGCGTTTGTCCTGCCGACACAGTACAAATATGAAATCACACACTGAGGCACTTGTTTGTTCTCCCCAGAGCCTTTCCGCCCTTCATTTATTTTTGTTTTATCCCTCGTTAAACCCGTTGAGCCATTCCCCCTTGTTTGTTTAAATCCACACATGTCATCCTTAACCATAATTCTATCACTTTTGTTTGGCACTTGTGTAATTATTGTTTCTTTTGAACTTGTGTGAAATCGTAAGTTTGGGGTGGTGCTTAAGAAAATAAAAGGGCAAGTGTGATATGAAAAAAAAAAAGATAAGAAAAATGTGTAAAGCACAAGAAAAAGAAAAAAAAATAGTTTGAAACACTTGCCTAAAAAGATTTGAAAGACTCGAACGATGTTGATTACCCGGTAATTAGGTAAAAAGGAGAGTCTAAGAAGAAACCCCCTCACACAAAACCGAACACAAAGACAAGAAAAATAACATAAGTGCTAGTTCATAAATCATTTGCATATCACTCTCTTGTTTACCCTTTCTTCCACCTCAGCCCCGTTACAACCTAAAAAGTCCTCAAAAGTGTGTGAACTCTTTTTGTGTAGTGAAAGTAGGATGTATGCAAAGTCAAGGGTTGATATTGCATATCGTGATGTTGAGCGAAAAACACTCTAACCCCGAGAGAAAATGTGAGAAGTGTGAAAAGTTTGCAGGCGAAATACACTCTGTTGTGAAGTGTGATGGACAACAAGGTTCGATAAGTCCAAAAGCTTAATCAAGAAAGGGAAGTAAGTTGCGAAAGACATCGACTATGTTGTGGAAAAGAAAAGTTTAAGGTGACCTCTGTTTGATCTCTTGCATCACTTGAGGACAAGCAATGAGATAAGTTTGGGGTTGTGATCGGTCACCATTTCTACTTAATTTCGTCATACATTCGGCATAAGATCGCCATACTTGGTAACACTTTGTGGTTGTTTTTAAGTATTTTTCTTTAATTCATCTAATTCTAGTTATTCAATGAGCAATGTATTTTTATGTCGTTTTCTTTGTCAATTAGGTGCTTTTGATCTCGTTTGGTAATGGTTTCAGGTTAGCTTCAGAGTGATGGAAGATCGCGTGGCCAAAAGATGTGAAGAAAGAAGCAAAAAGCAAGGAAAAAGCATATGGGCAGAGGCGGACACGGTCTGACCGTGTCACCTGACACGGCCGTGTCAGGCCTCAAGAAGAATTGATCTCCCAGACCAGAAGCGGACACGGTCTGCCCGTGTCAAGGGACACGGCCGTGTCAGCGGTGCGGGCAGAATTTCTGAATTTTGGTTTTTCCAATCTTTTTAAAGTTCAGGGGCAGTTTGGGTATTGCGGGGGAGATCTGAAAACCTAGAGGGATTAAAAGAGGATGGAGAGACAAAGAGAAGACACTTTTTTGATCGTACGATAGAATTGAGAAGAAAGGAGAGATAGCTTCATCAAGGATTGGGAAGACGAAGAGATTCAACGGTGGACACCATTGAAGATCAGAGTTCTCCTAATTGTTGTAATGTCTAAACTCTTTGATTTTGGTTTCTTGAATATTATGAGAGGCTAAACCCCCCAATGCCAGGGGGGTGTCCCTGATTTGAATTGTAATTACTTTTGAATTCCGTATTTCTTTAATCAAGTATTAGTTTTATGCAATTTGATTGTTTAATGTTTTTATGCCTTCTTTGTCGGAAAAACAAAGATTGATCTACGGTTAACAATTTGTAGGACTACGGTTGTTAAGGTTTTTAAACAATTTGATCTAGTAATTATCACCTAGGACTAGGGATACCGAAAGGTTATTTGAACATTCTTGATTATTTACATCTTTGGTTTACAAACCTTTGTTTCTAAGGACTTAGGCAATAGGATTGCAAACCAAAAGGTTTTCCACTAAGGACTTAGGGAAACACCCTTAAGAACAAATAGTTGCATTCTATGAACTTGTTGAAGAGATCTTTTTACAGAGTCATTATAAGGAAGATCAAACACCTACCCTGGCATTACCTCAAATTACATCTAAAAAGTCAAACTTTAATTTCAGCTTATTTTTATTAATTCTTTTATTTTAATTTACTTATTGTATTATAACAAAACACCTATTTGCTCTTTTGTTTAATTGACTCAAATAACTTGTGTTTCCTACGCAATCCTCGTGATCGATACTTGGGGTAAAACCCATTATAACTACACCGGTGAAAATAGTACACTTGCTATTTTTCCGATCAAGTTTTTATAACACAGAAATCCATACAATCATGTTATGACGAAATGCAATGACACAACCGACACTATGCATGTGGTACCAATAAACCGTGGAATCAATCCACCTAACCGATCTACGCCTCATCGAGATACGGCCCACCAACACAATTTCCGCACAATGGGAAATATGTCCACCAACGATCCAAAACATCACCGGGATCCAACATCAAATGCATATGAATGAATGAAACACACATAACATACTTAAGACATCACCGAATCACGATGAACAACTCACCTCAACATCACATCGCCGAATAAGTGTGTACATGTTTTCAACATCATTCAAATAGCCATAAATTCATCACAATCACAATATCAATCACAACCAATTCATCATCACATCAAACACATTGTCACACCTATATCATATACACACAATGTTCAATTCTCATCAAGTAATTAAATCAAGTTTTAAAGAAATAAATTCGGCCACCGCCCATATTCATCATTCGTCATATAAAACATTTAATTACTTGCACAACGCTCAAAACGGCACTAAGAAATGATACACGGATCAAAAGATACGTTATTTTAAAGTTTTAGAAATATTCACACACATCAAGGTTCGCTCAGCGACGCAAGACAGAAGCGAATCCTTCAGACCTCCGCTCAGCGGACCACTAGCAACGTCCAACAGAAGCGAACTACGTTGGGACCTCCGCTCAGCGGACCCCCTCCGCTCAGCGGACCTGCGATTTCAGCAAACCCCAAGTCTGCGACAGACCCTGCGATTTCACACCCTTTTCACCCAAAAACGATTCCAGACATCACATACAGGCATTATTAACCAAATAGTTCACACAATTATCATCAATTCAATCCAATTATAACAACCTAACCTAACAACCCCAATGTCTAATTGAATCAAACCATACATCAATCTACCTATTACCTAAGACCACATAAGAGATACTAAAAGGAAGAGTCCCCCCTTACCTCGATGAATCTCTTGAATGTTCTCCTTCCGGTTCCACATTCTTGCCTCTTTCTCTTCTCTTGCCCTTTTCACATGTTCTTCCTTTTTCCCCAAATGGTTCTTTTTTCTTATTTTATGAAAAATAAAATAAAATAAATTAACCACAACTTAGTAAAAGGCCTAACTAATAAGCACCCCTCTTTTACTAACATCACACCATAAGCCCAATAGCTTTACTTCATCATTTTCCAATTAAATCCAATTAAAATACTAAAATTCCACTTATTTAATCTAAATCCAAATCAAATTAATAAACTGAAATTATGGGGTGTTACACTCTACTAAGGCTTCTGCTCAACATCAAAACTGAAACGATTCTCTTGCAAACAAAGCACATTCATTGGATTAAGCGAATTTTTAGGATCTGGAGAACATCAAGGAGAAAGGGGTGGGATAAATAATATTTTGAGCCTTATATCCATTGTTTCTTAAAACATGAACCAGGCCAAGTTACAACATTCAAAAGTCCTAATTGAGGCAAGGTTAACTACGAAAGCATATTAAGCAGGAATTTGTTGTACTGACTCCTAGGTATGTTAAAACTATTTCTAACCACTGCGTTTCTTCAAGCATTCATTTCTAATCATCCAGTCCTAACTCATAACGGACTTCGATTTCAAAACTTGCATCCGCATTGCATTAGAGTTACTTCTCAAAGGGTACAACATCATCTACGAATATACACTTAGCATCGAGGAGATTTCGAAATTGGTTAATTAAAGGAGATCATTTCTAATAAAGACTCTTGAATGGGGAAACCACGTCTAGAGGGTTTTCCTAAACAGGGGAAAAGTTTCAAGGATTACAGGGGCATACGATCAAACATCTTATTTACTAGGGGCATTCTTCCTAAAGGGCCAATCGACCTGGGTCACATCTCGAAGCAATCTCAATCAGGGGCATGTCGAACATGGGAGAAGTTTAAAAAGATAGAACACCATGGATAACCCTCCATATCCTTGAAATCAAGGGCATACCCTTCAATCTAAACGTTGAAGCATATGACAAGGTTATTTCCCAGGGCACTCCCCTCATGACTTGGAGATCATACGCATCTTTTCCAACGAAAATATTGGGGCAATGGATATCAAATCCATAAGACGCACATACCCCACCTTATCAACCAAACCTACAGCTCCAGCGAGCTATATACGTTTTGGTTATCAACAACCCATCATCGGAGCATCATGCAAATACAGATAAATCATGCATCACATACATTGGTTGATACGTTACACCATACCTTTTTAGGTAGTCTTCTTTAAGACAAATCCCACGATCCTTTCTAGGAACTTTTTCAGGTAATCTTTGCTAAGACAAATCTTACGATCCTTTCTAGGAACCTTTTCAGGTAGTCTTCTCTAAGACAATCATCGCCATTTCCAAGAACCTTTTCAGGTAGTCTTCTTTAAGACGTTCTAAGAACCTTGTTTAGGTAGTCTGTTAAGACATTTTTCAGGAACCTCTTCAGGTAGTCTTCTTTAAGACATTCTAAGAACCTTTCTAGGTAGTCTTTTCTAAGACATTCATTGTCCTTTTCTAAAAAAAAAATCTTTTCAGGTAGTCTTCTTTAAGACAGTCCTTATCCTTTGCTAAAAAAAAAAACGTTTTCAGGTAGTCTTCTTTAAGTTAAATGTTCATGTCCATTCCGGAAACCTTTTCAGGTAGTCTTATAGAAGACATTATTTCGTTCCACTAATTACATCAATCAACATATGCATGAGCATAAGCATTATCCCATACATCAAAACATCTGAGCCATTACTCTGGTGCTAAACCACATTGTCCACCTGCTTCCCGGTAACCTTACCGATGCCAGTAACCCTACTGAGATATTTTTCCCAATCGCCTTATTGATGCTTCCTGGTAACCTTACCGATGCCAATAACCTTACTGAATGTTTATTCTCCAATCACCTGATCGAGGCACCCCGGTAACCTTACCGATGATAGAAACCTTCTTGTTCATTTCACTCATAAACATATACATACACATTAGTATATACATATCATCTAGCGCATTCACATATTACAAAAAGCCCAGTTCCAACCCTCGTGTTGTGATAGGTGTGTTTTCCGACCCACGTGTCGTGAGTTTCCAACCCTCGTGTTGTGATAAGTGTGTGTTCCGATCCACGTGTCGTGAGTTTCCAACCCCCGTGTTGTAATAGGTGTGTTTTCCGACCCACTTGTCGTGAGTTTCCAACCTTCATGTTGTGATAGGTGTGTTTTCCGACCCTCGAGTCGCAAGTTTCCAACCCTCGTGTTGTGATAGGTGTGTTCTCCGACCCTCGAGTCGTGAATATCCAACCCTCGAGTCATGAGTTTCTAAACATATCGTTTCCTTCCGACCCTCGAGTCGTAAAACATTTGACGTGCTATTTTCTCTGACTCTCGAGTCGTGAGTCTCCAAACAAGTGAATCTCTTTCGTGCAGACAAACGTGCTAGAACTTCAGCAAATAACCTTCTATGCAGGCAAGCTTGTCCGCACCGGGGCAAGTGGATCCTATCAACACAGGTGAGCTTGCTAGAGCTATAGCAAGTAATCCTTTTGGGATTAATCAAACTACGATAATGAGTAGGTATGACCGCCCGCGACGACTTACTAGAACAATAGTAAGTGGGTCATACCATCTACGATAAGCTCACTCCAACTATGATAGCAAGGAGGTATGGCCGCCCGCGACGACTTACTAGAGCTAGTAAGTGGGCCACACCATAAAACTTGTTTCCCAACTACGATGGCAAGGAGGTATGGCCGCCCGCGACGACTTACTAGCTCGATAGTAAGTGGGCCACACCGTAAAACTTGTTTCCCAACTACGATGGCACGGAGGTATGGCCGTCCGCAACGATTTACTAGAGCTAGTAAGTGGGCCACACTGTAAAACTTGTTTCCCAACTACGATGGCAAGGAGGTATGGCCGCCCGCGATGACTTACTAGAGCTAGTAAGTGGGTCACACCATAAAACTTGTTTCCCAACTACGATGGCAAGGAGGTATGGCCTCCCGCGACGACTTACTAGAGCTAGTAAATGGGCCACACCATAAAACTTGTTTCCCAACTACGATAGCAAGGAGGTATGGCCGCCTGCGACGACTTACTAGAGCTAGTAAGTGGGCCACACCATAAAACTTGTTTCCCAACTACGACAGCAAGGAGGTATGGCCGCCCGCGACGACTTACTAGAGCTAGTGAGTGGGCTACACCATAAAACTTGTTTCCCAACTACGATAGCAAGGAGGTATGGCCGCCCGCGACGACTTACTAGAGCTAGTAAGTGGGCCACACCATAAAACTTGTTTCCCAACTACGACGGCAAGGAGGTATGGCTGCCCGCGATGACTTACTAGCTCGATAATAAGTGGGCCACACCATAAAACTTGTTTCCCAACTACGATAGTAAGCAGGTACGGCCGACCGCGACGACTTACTAGAACTATAGTAAGTGGGCCCTACCATCTACGATAAGCTTACTCCAACTACGATAGGGAGTGGGTATACCAACTGCGACGACTTACTAGAACTATAATAAGTGGGTTACCTACAAACTACAAAAACCTTGCTAGCACTATAGCAAGTTAACTATCTTCTACACAGCAAACGGCGATCCTTCGACATTGCTAGCTACGGTTATTCATCACATTAGTCCCTCGGCAGTGATCTTCTTCAAAAACTTCACCAACAAACGAAGGTTTTATTTTTCTTTTCCAAACTTACTAACATACTTCAGCTAACATAGTAATAGTCATGCATCATTCAATTACATACTTCATTCATACATAATGCATATACATACATCGCTCTCATATATTTTGAGAAGTTCACCGCATCATACATCGCATGCATCATAATATCGCATAAAATTCAGGTTGCCTTTGCAGGCCGTGCTACAATCAAAACACAGTGGTTCCTTTCGAAAGCATATGCTTCGCACTCTAAAAAGAAGAGTGGTATTTACCTTGGATGGCATCTTCAAGCCCATCCCCCACAGAACTTCTTCCTAACAAAAGCAAATTTCAGGGCATTTTTAGTGTTCAATCATCTTCTACCTTTAGATCACGATAGGCAGACGTGCCTATCTGACTCTTCAGGTTTAAGAAGATTGAACAGGGGCAGCTGTCATACCCCAAAATTTGCCCTCCTCATCTCATCTTCAATGACTCAAGGTTCAAGGGTTTTCTCAAAAGCACTCTCTCCTATTTAAAATTAGGGTTTGCATTTTACCAAAGGATTTTGAATCTCTGAGGCCTCAAATGGATCTCAAAAGCACTCTCTCCTATTTAAAATTAGGGTTTGCATTTTACCAAAGGATTTTGAATCTCTGAGGCCTCAAATGGATCTCAAGGTATCTCATATGTCTCAAAGCGTCTTCAGGTCAAAAGTCAAGCTTCAATCCCAAAGATTTCTCACTCAATGGCTCAGATGATCAATAATCGTCTATGTTGACCTAAAAGTCAACTATAGTCAAAATACAGTTAAACTTCAGGATTTTTGGTCAACATCAAGTACGTGAAGTTATATCCATCATTTAATCAAAGATTGATCATGATCCATTAATAAAAACTCAGAAATGAACAAATTCAAAAGGTTCAAATTAGGGTTTTTAAGGAGAAAGTCAACTCAACTTTGACTGGCCATAACTTTCACATGGAGCATCAAAAATTTCCCAATCAAAGCCTGTCTTGAAGGAAATTTGATTCTCTACAACTTTGTCTCTCACAAGCCAAGGCCAGAAATGCTTCATTCAAGAGATATGATCCAATAGATTATAGGTCCTTTTGAAAATCAACAAAAACACCTTTCAGGTCAAAGCTTATAACTTGAGCATGGGAGCTTCAATTGAGACGAAACAAAAAGGATCATTTAGGGGACACTTTATGATTTCTAAATTGATCAAGAACACATCCATAGGGTTAAAATTGAGGGATATACGCATGGTTAAAGTTGGACGATTTTGAGGAAATGCATAAAATACAAAGTGGCCAATTTTGGGATATTTGGACTAATGGGCTTAAGTTTTGGACTTCAAACCCTCATATGATCCAAATAAGGGCCTATGGAACCATACTCATATTTTTGGTATTTTTATTTGTATTTATTTGAATTTTATTTATATAAATGCAAAATAAATTAAGTAAAATATCAAAAATAATGAATTAAACCATGGGGCTTTGTTTTGGATCACTTAAAGGCCCAAGAAACATACTGAGAGCCAAAGAATAACGCTGGTCCATGATTGGTATTTGTACTTTATTTATTTCTTGATTTTATGCAAATTAAATCAAAGAAAAATAAGTAAAAAATCAAATTAGTACATGATTTGATTTTTTCAATCATAAAATCATTCTTAAAATTCAATTAAATCAAATATGGTGATTGGAAAGAGATTGGAACAAAAATAGCAAGATTTTATTTAAAATCTCAATCAAATCTTTTAAATTTTTTTTTTCTCTCCATTGAACTTGATTTCCAAGCAACTTGGAACCCTAATGCTATCATATATATATTCTTAACACACCACAAGAGAGGGGGGACAAAAATTTGGTAAGTCACTAGGGTTTGAAGAAGAGAAAAATACAAAGGCTAGGGAAAATTTTAAATCAAGTTTGCAGCCACTTTCGACCTATATTAAGTATTCCATCATTCTCCTCAAGTTCCCAGGAGTATATTCACGACTTTGATCGAGACCAATCCAGCCTAGAACACGTTCACCACCTTCACCGTGAGTAAGTATCTTTAAGATTTAAAACTTACGAATTTATACCGTATTAATGTGATTTGTGAGCGTGCTTAGGTTCAGGAGGTTGTTTGGGACAGGATTGATCCGTAACATGTAAGTTTTCACGTAAGAATCAGAATCTACCATGGTTAGGGCTCACGAAAGCAACCCTTTCGTTTTCATATCTACGAGTATTTTCATATCAAAATAACTGTTTCATTGAACTCAGGGCCTTCAATTTAGGTGGTCTGGGTTAGCTTATTTCTCGTTATCATCGATTTTGCAGGTTTTGGAATCATTGCCATGGGAGACGAAAACCAGCGAGAAAATCCGTAGGGAAGGTCGCAAGGATTTTTGCGTGTAAATCCGCAGGTGAGAGGATGAGGATGATGAATAGTAACAAGGACCAGTTGACCACGCATGTCATGCTGTTACTGGGTAGTCAATAATTCCAACCCTTCTCTCTCTTTGCTATTGGACAGTCAACCTGGATGTGGGATCCACGCCTGCTACTCTTTGACCTTTCCCATTTAATGATAATTTATATATTTTATTCATTTGTTTCTATTATATGTACAACAATAGCAGCTAGTACAAATGGCAAGCAAGAAGTGCATTCGACCTAAGGGGCATGGGTTTACTCTCAGCCCAGACATTATTTTTGTTGATTTATTTTGCAGGTTCACAATTCAAAATTCAGTGCATACAACCAACACACAACCATCACGCACCCTCAGTTATCAGCCCCAGGATCTCCTATGATTCAGATCTAACGCCCAGGAAAATGCATGCATACCATGGAACTTCAAGGGCTCACCACAAGGAGGTACGTAGGCACTTGGTAACAAGGCGAGTCCTCTTCCTCAAAATCTCACTTTTTCCCCTGTCAAGTTCCTTAGCTATAAACCCTTAACATTTTTAGCCATAAACCTTTGCCTTAAACATAAAACCTTAGGAAAGGGTTAAGGGTGCCTAACACCTTCCCTTTGCCTGATTATAATAACTTACCCCGATCTCTATAACTTCGAGGGGTCTCCTATTCGCCCTGGTGGGTAAGAATTACATCCAAACTGGTGGGTAAGAATTACAATTATAAGTGATCCAATTGAGTTAAATATATCAATAATTTTATTTTGTTCCTTTCCATTTGGTTCTAACTTATCAAAATCGTTAAAATTAATTATAAGACTTTACAATGTTTGTTTAAAATTAAAAGGACAATCTTTCCTATTCGTGATGGCTATCACTTATGTGATGATTTTATCAAATTATTTTAAAAATGCCAAAAAAGTTATTGCCACAATAATAATGCATTACTGAATAAAATAGCACCCTATTTAATTTCTCTAATTATAAATGCAAATCAACAAACTTATAATAACTTGAACATATGAAAGTAAAATTTAAGGACTCATTCTTATCACAAATAACGAAAAGTAAAAAGATAAAAGAAAATAAAATGTTTTATTTGTTCATGTTATTAAATTTTACATATGAGTCGAATTTTTCTCAAACTCAACAATATTATTGGAACTTATTTAAAAAAGAACACAATTTTAGAGTTTAGGAGCTGGAGGACAACATTCCTTATTAAATGCGCATAGCAAATAGCAAGTTGGGACTGGTGCTTCATTAGTGCCAACACTTTTTTCTTCTTGCGCTGCAAAAGCGCTTCCCATTATAATCATCATAATAGCAACAAACATCAAAACAAACTTTAAAGTCATTTTCAATGAACCTTCCGTTATAACTCAAAATATAGTGTGTTGTTAAAAAAAGTTATAATTGGATAAATTTTATGTTGAATGTTAAACCACAACTGCATATTTATACATAAATTTTGATGTTTATCTTTTAAAAAACCACACGTGGATAAAATTTCACAATGTTATAATGACTATTATATGTATATACTTACTTAAAATATAAATAATTCAATAATAAACTATTTTATTTATTAACATAAACTTTCACTAAATTTAGAAAAATCACCTTAGATAAGAAAACTATTATTTCTAAATGTAGGTAATAATAGAAATTAATTGTATTTAAAATATTTTATTTAAATAATATAAAAGATTTACGGATGCTTAGAGCTTTCTACCATATTAGAGAATGTATGGTATACAAGTATGTGACCCGAAATCACGCTTATGTGAAGCCGTGGCCAGGGAAGGACGTTTTTTAGCTAGTGAACCTCTGTGGCCCAAACACAGACATATATAAGAGGTTGTGATTTGGGAAAGAAATCCCTTATATCTAGAGGAACATCCGTGACCCACGTCAGAACCATGTGAGAAGTCCTGACTAGGGAATGATGTTCTTGTTTGGGGAAAGTCCGTAACTCGAACTTAGACTGATGTGAGAGGTCGACCTGGGAAAGGAATCCCCAATTTCATGATATGTCTGTGAGTCGAACTTACACCTATGTGAGAGGTTATTATCGGGAAAGATGTATTATATGATTAATTGTGATCTCTTGAGGGAGGTTGGTTGTTATGTGAACCATGTTTACGATTTTCACACAAAGCATGAGATTGTTGGGATCTCGTGCCCGAAGCTTTGTCGATGTACCAAGTAAAGAAATATATATTTTGGAAAATTTAGGGTATGAACCCCTTTGAGCTGAGTGGACCCATAAGATAAGGAGTTTCATTGAGATGTAGTATCTCATCCCCATTCATGTTGAATATTTTTTGGTAGTTTGAGGAGAGATAAGGGTGAGGGTAAGATGACTTGAACACCCTTTGATGTTGTTTCTTCTATGTTTTCCAATGTGTTGTTGATGTTGTAGAAAGTACAAGTCAAATGTAAGTATTGTGTATTATCTTATCCACAGGGATTGGAGCGATATCAAAACCGTTCAACAGTTTCTATAGTTCTAAGCATAAAGTTTCAAATTTGTTGGTTTAAAGTTACGTAAAGTAAAAGTGCGTAAATAACGAAAGATAAGTTCAGAGGAATAGACTTGTTGGGAATTGGTTTTCATCCACCGATTCAATATGCAAACTTGGATCAGTTATACACAATCTATGCTTGTTTCATTATCATCACGTATTGCTCACAACAAAGTTTATGTCTAAACGTTTGTTGAGATTTCTTACCTTATGGTTTAATCGACGATTTCTCAGCCAATTAAACAATACGGTAGCCTTAAGATTCAATACTTAAAGTGAATATTAAACCTAAATCTATGTCTAGCATTTAGATTTTAACAGTTGTTATCTTGGATCGAGATTAGAATCGTATTTGTCAATATCAATTCAATCCAGGAAATAAACGATAAAACGAAGATAACAATGATAATGGTTTAAACATAAATTATATATAATGCCATGATCAAAGAAAATACATACTATTTCGGTGAACTACGACCAATCCCAACAAGAGAGGGATTTAGCTACTCATGGTAGCTTGATGAACAATGGAAGAATTGAGTTGGAACGACATCAATGACGATTTCCCGACTCTCGATGTATATCCAGCTCCTTCTCCCTCAAAACCTCTTATAATTCTATTCTACTGCTATTACAAGAGTAAAAACTGAATGCCCCTTTCTGAAATGAGTTCTGCTCCTCTTATAGCAGTTCTGGCCGCCTGAGTTCGATACGCGAACAGAAGTTCGCTGCAGCGAATGCCTTGCTTCATTGTTAAGTCTTTGTTGAACCGCCAGAGTTCGCTACGCGAAGGGTATTTCACTGCAGTGAATGTCTTCTTCAGCTTTAAGAAATTCAAATCTTCTAGAAACCGCCAGAGTTCGCTACAGCGAAATATGGTTCGCTACAGCGAATGTACCTCGCTACTGCTTGCTGCTGGCGAAACTAGGAAGTTTGATTCTGACTTCATTCGCTACAGCGAAATATGGTTCGCTGCAGCGAATCGGGCTTTCGCTACCATTCGCTACCTTTCGCTGCAGCGAATGCACTGTTTCTGGATTTTTGCCTTTGAGTGCCTGGAGTTCGCTACAGCGAAATATAGTTCGCTGCAGCGAATGCTCTGTTTTCTGGTTTTTGCTTTAAGGCCAAATCCTGCACAAAAACAAACCAAGCCAAGTAATCTTGCACAATAATAGTTTATTCAATAATTGGGGGTTTTTATGTGAAAAATAGGTCAAATAAGCAAGATAAGTGCTATGTTATAATAAGTCATTTTAGCATGAATAAAGCACTTATTAAACTCTCCCCAGCTTGAATCTTTGTTTGTCCTCAATCAAAGTAAAAACAAAAGCAAGAGTTTCTAAACCATCTTCACATGATTAACCAAATTTCTCAATGAAGTATAGCAGGCACATGGCTCTTTGAAGTTTGAACATCCAAGGATAAATGTTTTATGACTTCCTTTAGTACTTAAACATATTCATGAAACAAGTCTTCCACATAAAAACCATGTCAATCAATCCAAAGCACTAAACATGTTAATCATGAATCACACTTACCACACTTTTTGTATAAGTGAAAATGATGAGGTATGTTGATCTCTCACATGAAAATTTTTGCTAACATCTAGATTAATTCATACTTTCATCCAAGCAAGATATGTTGATAAGCAAGAACATAGATCACTAAGGTCTTTTATGGTTGTAATGTGGCTAAGGTACCAAGGAAGAGTCATTTATAGGGATAATGGAAACAAAAAGGTTGTTGATTTTTCTTTTTAGAAGAGCATTCATAAATTGTGATTTTTCTACACATATCACTCATCCTATCTTTTTTTTGAATTCTTTCTTGTTGTTCATTTCTTTTTCTTTTTTTTTTCTTTTCTATTTCTTCTTTTGATTCTCATATCTCTTTATTTTCTTTTGAAGAAAGTATTTTTTTCTCTTTTCTTCCCAACTTGAACAACACCTTACTTGCTATGAATGCTCATTAAGATTTGGCAAAAGATATCATGGTTTCAAGGTTTTATTCAAGGAAAAATAGAATCTATCATTTATGAACTTTTTATGATTTTCAAAGATATAGAACAATATCCATTAAGTGGTTTACTTAATGTATTGTTCAGTTCATCAATGATAGATTCATTGTCATATGGCTCAAAAGGGGTTGCAAAAGATCACTCACTCACAAGGGACAATGAGGCTATATTTGGTTTAGTAGTTACTCTCAATTTCAAAGAATTGCCTTAATCCCTTCTATGTCTTTGCAATTACCAACATAAATGCAAGATTTAAGCATGAATCAAACGAGTTAAAACAAGAATTTGTCAGTCTCCTTAGCATATAGTGAACAATGGAAGGTTACCTCACTTTCTTGTTTTAGAACTAAGTGATTCATATGAAAACATGTCATGGCATAGGTTTGTATGAACTGGTTTTATGCAGCCTACTCATGTCATGTATATGCTAAATTCTAAGAAAGCATTAAACATGTACCTTGGATAGTGCAATCTTTTCAACTCATGTCCTTAACCTTGTTCTTTTGGTTTATGTGAAATTGATTTTCCACTCTATGCTTCTTCTTTCAATTCATTGTTAGAGGACAACAAGCATCATGAATTGGTCATAAGTCATCTATAGCTCGAAAGTGAAAACACACAGAAATCAAAATGAAGAAGATGGCATGATTGGAAAAGATTTTTTTCTGAACTTGCTGCGTTCGCTGCAGCGAAGCAGGGCTTCGCGTAGCGAACTCTGCATTTTTCTGCAGAATTTTCTTTGTGCTATGTCATGCCATTTTCTTCCTACTAATCTATTAATTATGCATAAAGGAAATGAAAGCAATGAAAAGTTGGGTTACCTCCCAATAAGTGCTTGTTTAACGTCATTAGCTCGACGCCTGTTTCGAGTAAGCATTATGGTGGTTTGTATGAATTCGTCAAAATGTTCTTGCCACCATCCTTTGGCCTTTCTTTCTTGTCCATTTCTTTTAATGCTTCCAGGCCTAATTCATCAGGAGCTTTATCTTTGGAATAATCATCCTCCTTGTGTTGAAACAATGTGAAGTTCACTTCTTCATCTTTGTACCTTACTTTCATCTTCCCTTCATCCACGTCAATCATCATTCGGGCTGCCTTTATGAAGGGACGGCCCAGGATCAGAGGTGTTTCGTCTATTTTGTCAATATCCATCACCATAAAATCTGTTTGGAATAGGAAGTTCTCAATTTCCACCATAACGTCTTTCACTATGCCAATTGGTTTTGTGATAGATTTGTCAGCAAGTTGCAACATTATTTTTGTAGGTTCCATATCAAGAGTGTCAATCTTTTGAAAAACGGATAACGGAAGAAGATTTGTGCTAGAACCAAGATCAATCAAAGCTTTAAACTTGAGATTTTTAATGGTGACTGGAACTGTTACGCTTCCAGGATCAACATTGTTTTCTTCCTCCTCCATAGGTTTTCCTTTTTCTTGATTTTTCTCCACAGCTATACCTTTTGAATTCTCCCTAACTTTGTCTTGAACAATGTCACTACCTTTTGTTGTGATTGCGTTACAAGTTTCCTTGGGATTAACTTGAGTGGTGGCAGAAAACGTACCTCTTTGTTGCTCACTTAGTTGCTTCGCAATTTGCCCAACTTGCGTTTCAAGATTTCTAATTGACGCATCAGTGTTTTTCTGGTTTGCCATGGACAATTGTATGAATTGATTCAAGGTATCCTCGATCTTTGAAAGCTTATCTGGCTGCGTGTAACTTTGGTAGTGATTCGGTCGGTTTTGGCCATAGCTTGCGTTGTTATTGTGTGGATAACCTTGATTGTACGGAACTTGCCTTTGTTGTTGATTTCCCATATAT
The DNA here is from genome assembly GCF_029867415.1 of Vicia villosa. Classification (NCBI taxonomy): domain Eukaryota; kingdom Viridiplantae; phylum Streptophyta; class Magnoliopsida; order Fabales; family Fabaceae; genus Vicia; species Vicia villosa. The sequence continues at coordinate 13,200,362 of NC_081183.1, read as the reverse complement.
TTTACCTCTTCGTTGATCGGGGGACAGAAACCAGTTGGATGATCACCCGTACAAAGTTCACAAAAAGCTACTTGTTGTGATGCGTTTGACGAACCGTGCACATCTTTGAGTTGTTGAGGAAGCTTGGACAGCTGTTTTGTCAATTCCTCTACGGTTTGAGTGAGCAGTTTGTTTTGTGCTAGGATTGCATCATTTGTACCCAATTCCAAAACTCCAGGCTTCTTTTGTACGGTACCTCGATTGTGTTGAACTTGGTGATCTGTGAGAGCCATCCTATCAATGATTGAAATTGCTTCTGCTGCACTTTTTGCTATCAAGGAACCTCCAGCTGTTCCGTCAAGTAAAAGCTTCGGTTGAGGTAATAATCCATTACGGAAAATGTGGATTTGTGACATGTCATCGAAACCGTGGTTTGGACACTTCCGTAGCATGGATTTATAGCGTTCCCAGGCTTCACACAAAGTTTCATTTGAAAATTGGGTGAACGTGGCAATAGCTGTCTTTGCATCCATGAATCGGTTGTGAGAAAAGAATCTGCTAAGGAAGTTTCTCTCTAACACATTCCAATTGGTCATGGTTTCCGTTGATTGATCGAGGTACCAATCCTTTGCTTTGCCGATCAAAGAGTGCGGGAATAATCTCATGAAAACGGCTTCCTCTTCAGCTTCTGGTGCACCTAATGTACCAGCTATTTCGTAGAATCGGGTGAGGTGAGTGTATGGATCTTCATGATCCAAACCTGCAAAAGGATTAGCGTAAATAATTTGCAGCAGTCCTGTTTTCATCTCAGCTCGTCTTGGGCGAACCGCCTTGGGCTACTTTCACAAGGACCATTAACAACTTCAGCCATTGTTTCTTTTGATGAATTTGATGAGGAAGTTGATGTAAATGCTCCTTTTCTTTTCTGTTTGGATTTTTGTTTCTTCGTTTGCTTCTTGTTTTTTCGGATTGTTCTTTCGATCTCGGGATCAAAAAGAAGTTGCTCCTTCAAACTTTTTCCTCGAAGCATAAACAGAAATTTCTTCACCTATCCAAACACTTGAGCAAACGTGGCAACAAACAGAAAAATATATACAATATATAAACAAATGCACAAAGCTTAAAAGTATAGAAACGATTGCGATGTTTTAATATCTTAAACGCCAATCCCCGGCAACGGCGCCAATTTGATGTTGTAGAAAGTACAAGTCAAATGTAAGTATTGTGTATTATCGTATCCACAGGGATTGGAGCGATGTCAAAACCGTTCAACAGTTTCTATAGTTCTAAGCATAAAGTTTCAAATTTGTTGGTTTAAAGTTACGGAAAGTAAAAGTGCGTAAATAACGAAAGATAAGTTCAGAGGAATAGACTTGTTGGGAATTGGTTTTCATCCACCGATTCAATATGCAAAGCTTGGATCAGTTATACACAATCTATGCTTGTTTCATTATCATCACGTATTGCTCACAACAAAGTTTATGTCTAAACGTTTGTTGAGATTTCTTACCTTATGGTTTAATCGATGATTTCTCAGCCAATTAAACAATACGGTAGCCTTAAGATTCAATACTTAAAGTGAATATTAAACCTAAATCTATGTCTAGCATTTAGATTTTAACAGTTGTTATCTTGGATCGAGATTAGAATCGTATTTGTCAATATCAATTCAATCCAGGAAATAAACGATAAAACGAAGATAACAATGATAATGGTTCAAACATAAATTATATATAATGCCATGATCAAAGAAAATACATACTATTTCGGTGAACTACGACCAACCCCAACAAGAGAGGGATTTAGCTACTCATGGTAGCTTGATGAACAATGGAAGAATTGAGTTGGAACGACATCAATGACGATTTCCCGACTCTCGATGTATATCCAGCTCCTTCTCCCTCAAAACCTCTTATAATTCTATTCTACTGCTATTACAAGAGTAAAAATTGAATGCCCCTTTCTGAAATGAGTTCTGCTCCTCTTATAGCAGTCCTGGCCGCCTGAGTTCGCTACGCGAACAGAAGTTCGCTGCAGCGAATGCCTTGCTTCATTGTTAAGTCTTTGTTGAACCGCCAGAGTTCGCTACGCGAAGGGTATTTCGCTGCAGCGAATGTTTTCTTCAGCTTTAAGAAATTCAAATCTTCTAGAAACCGCCAGAGTTCGCTACAGCGAAATATGGTTCGCTGCAGCGAATGTACCTCGCTACTGCTTGCTGCTGGCGAAACTGGGAAGTTTGATTCTGACTTCATTCGCTACCTCGAAATATGGTTCGCTGCAGCGAATCGGGCCTTCGCTACCATTCGCTACCTTTCGCTGCAGCGAATGCACTGTTTCTGGATTTTTGCCTTTGAGTGCCTGGAGTTCGCTACAGCGAAATATAGTTCGCTGCAACGAATGCTCTGTTTTCTGGTTTTTGCTTTAAGGCCAAATCCTGCACAAAAACAAACCAAGCCAAGTAATCTTGCACAATAAGAGTTTATTCAATAATTGGGGGTTTTTATGTGAGAAATATGTCAAATATGCAAGATAAGTTCTATGTTATAATAAGTCATTTTAGCATGAATAAAGCACTTATCAGTTGTTTTACTGTGTAGTATTTCTATAGATATATTTTTAAATAATGTATCGATTTTAATGTTAAAATTTGGTTGTACATGTATCACTGTGTTAACTAGACACTTATGGATGTTCTCAATACCAGTTTAACACTTGATGTAATATGATTCTATACATTATTAAGTTTAGGTGTTATAGTAGGTATTGAAGTAGGTTGATTCTCAACCCAACAATGAAGCATCATAAGTAAAATCTTTGGTGCCTCATATGAATGTTTTCCATTATACTTCTAATTGTCATATTAGATATTGTTAGGCCTGATCACCTTGATTTCTATATGCGTGACATATAGGTTTTTGACAGAGCAGCGCGGAGGTCGTGAAATACCTAATGACACTTGAGCCCAAAATGTAGAATTAGAACAAGGAATGGAAAATCATGGTAACCAAAGGGCCCAATTCACGTAGCAGATGCAACAACAATAGTTTATAATGTATATGACGCAACATATTTAGGGTCATTTGAAACCTCAACCCGCACCATAGAATATGCGAATTGGAGGCTTCGGCAGTTCTAGAGAGTGAATCCCCTAGAGTTTGAAGGGATTTATGTTCCTCTTCGGGAACATGTTTGGTTGATCAAAATGGAAAGATTTTTCTAAGTGGCATCGCATAGTGACAATGTGACATATGCTTGTCACATGCTTATGGGTCATGCGACTCAGTAGTGGGTTAATGCTGCTAATAGCATGGGGACTCAAGGTTTCTTGAAAGACTGGAAACACTTCAATGTTGTGTTCTTTTGAATCTCGGAAGAGGTGCAATCGGTTATAGCATTTTCATAATTACTTATGTTCACTTGTATGCATTTGTTGAGTGCTTCGAGTGCTAAGTCTTGTAATTGTGATGCAATAACATGGTTGTATATATTATTCATGACTAAGTGTGATTGCGTTTGTATGTAAATTAATGAAACCCTAGGCTGTTAATCGAAAGAAGCATATACCTTGTTGGTTCATCACTCAAAAGCTTAAACTCTAATCGGTTAATATGTGAACCCTAATCGATTAATGTCGAAATATGCAAACACTAGTTTGTCAGCTGAAGAATGTGAGGTAAACAAAGGTTTAAAAGGGAATTAACCTCAAGGTGAGATATTCAGAAATGAAAGATACCCTTGTAGATATGTGTTACAAATAATTGGTTTGAATGAAAGCAAATTAGACTTGTGTGAGGAATATCAAGGCTTTAGGGATGCCCAAAGCTTTCTACCCTAATAGGGAGTGAATAGTATTCGTGTGTGTGGCTCGAACTCAGGCTTATGTGAGTTTTGTTACCAGGGAAACATTGTTTAGCTAGTGTACCTTCATGACCCGAATTTAGAACTATGTAAGAAGTTGTGCCCATGTAAAGACGTCCTATATAGATAGTGGAACCTATGTGACCCATCTCAGAACCATGTGAGAATTCGTGACCGGGGAAAGATTTTCCTTGTTTAGGGGATAGCCCGTGACCCGAACTCAAACTCATGTGATAGGTTGTGCTTGAGGAAAGACATCCATTATTTCATGATATGTCAGTGAGCAAACTCAAACTCATGTAAGAGGTTGTGATTGAAGAAAGACGAATCATGTGATTATCTGTGATCTCTCTAAGTAGATAGTGGATTATGTGAACCATGTTTATGATAATTTGTTGGCGTACAAAGTAAAGAAAGACATATTATGGAAATTGCAAGGTATGAACCCCTTTAGAGCCGAGTAGACCCATGAGATAGATAACTTCACTAAGATGTAATATTTTTCCCCATTCATGTTATATATTACTAGGTGATTTCGAGGAAAGATAAGGGTAAGGGTAAGATGGCCTTAAGACCCGATGATGTTGTTGTTTCTCTGTTTTTCATTGGGTTGTATTATTCTGTAGTATTTGTATAGACATATTTTTATTTTTATGTACTGATTTTCATGTAAACATTTGGTTGTACATGTATTAGTGTGTCACCTAGACACTTATGGATGTTCTTAGTACCAATTTAACACTTGATGTAATACGGTTCTAAGCAGTATTTTGTTAGGGTGTTATGGTTGGCTTGATATCACTTATGCTTGTAGCTTTTTTCAATGTCTGTTCTATTTTGGATCTTATTTTATTCCCTCTTTTTTTATTATAATATATATGCTATTAAAAATATTAAATTAAAAATTTAATCCAATTAATTTTCTTACAATATTTATAATAATAAAAATAGTAACATTATTACATGTAACTATGAGGATTTTATTAAAATATTCCTTAAATAATTGTCTCTATGTTATCAAATATCCATTTGAAAGATGGATAAATACAAAAAAAAAAAAACAATTTATTTGCAAAAACTACAAGAACACTTTAAAATTTTGAAAATAAAATAAATCAAAACAAACTTAAAAGTATATAAATTTTTAGAAAAATATGTAAAATTTAAAATACAACATAAAAATTTTAAACATCTTTTTTAATTAAAAAAGGATAAATTTGATAAACATATTACAAACAATTTTAAAATGAGATAAGTTTCAAATGAATTAATATAAAAAGATCAACATTATTCAGGCCATAAAGGTTTGTCATGTATTACTTTTGCCATTTTTATGAATCAAATGGATCATTAGGCTATGTTTGAATATTGTAATAGTATGAATGTAACACAATGAAACAAGGTGGAATCGATGGAAATAGAATGTAAATAGCAAAGTAAAAATAATATTTCAAGGTTTAGATATTTTATGATGGAGTGAAACAAATTTCTTATTTCATCCAAACTGGTGGGTAAGAAATACAATAATAAGTGATCCAATTGAGTTAAATATATCTATAATTTTATTTTGTTCCTTTCCATCTGATTCCAACTTATCAAAATCATTAAAATTAATTATAAGACTTTACAATGTTTGTTTAAAATTAAAAGGACAATCTTTCCAATTAGTATCATGATGGCTATCACTTATGTGATAATTTAATCAAATTATTTCAAAAATGCCAAAAAAATTATTGCCACAATAATAATGCATTACTGAATAAAATAGCACCCTATTAAATTTCTCTAATTATAAATGCAAATCAACAAACTTATAATAACTTCAACATATATATGAAAATAAAATTTAAGGACTCATATTCTTATCACAAATAACGAAAAATAAAAAGATAAAAGGAAATAAAATGTTTTATTTGTTCATGTTATTAAATTTTACATGAGTCGAATTTTTCTCAAACTCAACGGTATTATTGGAACTTATTTAAAAAAGAACACAATTTTAGAGTTTAGGAGCTGGAGGACAGCATTCCTTATTAAATGCGCATAGCAAATAGCAAGCTGGGACTGGTGCTTCATTAGTGCCAACACTTTTTTCTTCTTGCGCTGCAAAAGCGCTTCCCATTATACTCATCATAATAGCAACAAACATCAAAACAAACTTTAAAGTCATTTTCAATGAACCTTCCATTATAACTCAAAATATAGTGTGTTGTTAAAAATGGTTATAATTGGATAAATTTTTGTGTAGAATGTTAAACCACAACTGCTTATTTATACATAAATTTTGATGTTTATCTTTTAAAAAAACACACGTGGATAAAATTTCCCAATGTTATAATGACTATTATATGTATATACTTACTTAAAATATAAATAATTCAATAATAAACTACTTTATTTATTAATATAAACTTTCACTAAATTTAGAAAAATCACCATAGATAAGAAAATTATTATTTCTAAATGTAGGTAATAATAGAAATTCATTGTATTTAAAATATTTTATTTAAATAATATAAAATATTTACGGATGCTTAGAGCTTTCTACCATAATAGGGAATGTATGGTATACAAGTATGTGACCCGAAATCACGCTTATGTGAAGCCGTGACCAGGGAAGGACGTTTTTTAGCTAGTGAACCTCCGTGGCCCAAACTCAGACATATATAAGAGGTTGTGATTCGGGAAAGAAATCCCTTATATCTAGTGGAACATCTGGGACCCAAGTCAGAACCATGTGAGTAGTCCTGACTAGGGAAAGATGTTCTTGTTTGTGGAAAGTCCGAAACTCAAAATTAGACTGATGTGAGAGGTCGACCTAGGAAAGGAATCCCCAATTTCATGATATGTTTGTGAGTCGAACTTACACATATGTGAGAGGTTGTTATCGAGAAAGATGTATTATGTGATTAACTGTGATCTCCTGGGGGAGGTTGGTTGTTATGTGTACCACGTTTACGATTTTCACACAAAGTATGAGATTGTTGCGATCTCTTGCCCGAAGCTTTGTCAATGTACCAAGTAAAGAAAGATATATTTTGGAAATTTTAGGGTATGAACCCCTTTTGAGCCGAGTGGACCCATAAGATAAGGAATTTCATTGAGATGTAGTATCTCATCCCCATTCATCTTGAATATATTTTGGTAGTTTGAGGAGAGATAAGGGTGAGGGTAAGATGACTTGAACACCCTATGATGTTGTTTCTTCTTTGTTTTCCAATGTGTTGTATTATTGTGTAGTATTTCTAAAGATATATTTTGATATAATGTATCGATTTTAATGTAAAATTTTGGTTGTACATGTATCCCTGTGTTAACTAGACACTTATGGATGTTCTCCATACCAGTTTAACACTTGATGCAATATGATTCTATACATTATTAAGTTTAGGTGTTATAGTAGGTGTTGAAGTAGGTTGATTTTCTACCCAACAATGAAGCATCATAAGTAAAATCTTTGGTGCCTCATATGAATGTTTTCCATTATACTTCTAATTGTCATATTAGATAATGGTAGGCCTGATCACCTTGACTTCTATATGCGTGACATATAGATTTATGAAAGAGCAGCGCGGAGGTCGTGAAATACCTAATGACACTTGAGCCCAAAATGTAGAATTGGAACAAGGAATGGAAAATCATGGTAACCATATGGCCCAATTCACGTAGCAGATGCAACAACAACAACAACAACAATAGTTTATAATGTATATAACGCAACATATTTAGGGTCATTTGAAACCTCAACCCGCACCACGGAATATGGGAATTGGAGGCTTCGGCAGTTCTAGTTTGTGAATCCCCTAGAGTTTGAAGGGATTTATGTTCCTCTTCGAGAACATGTTTGGTTGATCAAAGTGGAAAGATTTTTCTAAAAGGCGTCGCATATTGAGGAGGAAAAGTTCATATGCTTGTCACATGCTTATGGGTCATGCGACTCAGTGGTGGGTTAATGCTGCTAACTGCATGGTGACTCAAGGTTTCCTGAAAGACTGGAAACACTTCAATGTTGTGTTCTTTTGAATCTCGGAAGAGGTGCAATCAGTTATAGCATTTGCATAATTACATATGTTCACTTGTATGCATTTGTTGAGTGCTTCGAGTGCTAAGTCTTGTAATTGTGATGCAATAACATGGTTGTATATATTATTCATGACTAATTGTGATTGCGTTTGTATGTAAATTAATGAAACCTGGGCTGTTAATCAAAAGAAGCATATACCTAGTTGGTTCATCAATCAAAAGCTTAAACTCTAATCGGTTAATATGTGAACCCTAGTCGATTAATGTCGAAATATGCAAACACTAGTTTGTTAGCTGAAGAATGTTAGGTAAACAAAGGTTTAAAAGGGAATTAACCTCAAGGTGAGATATTCAGGCATGAAAGATACCCTTGTAGATATGTGTTACAAATAATTAGTTTGAATGAAAGCAAATTAGGCTTGTGTGAGGAATATCAAGGCTTTAGGGATGCCCGAAGCTTTCTACCCTAATAGGGAGTGAATAGTATTCGTGTGTGTGACTCGAACTCAGGCTTATGTGAGTTTTGTTACTAGGGAAACATTGTTTAGCTAGTGTACCTTCATGACCCGAATTTAGAACTATGTAAGAAGTTGTGCCCATGTAAAGACGTCCTATATAGATAGTGGAACCTATGTGACCCATCTCAGAACCATGTGAGAATTCGTGACCGGGGAAAGATTTTCCTTGTTTAGGGGATAGCCCGTGACCCGAACTCAAACTCATGTGATAGGTTGTGCTTGAGGAAAGACATCCATTATTTCATGATATGTCAGTGAGCAAACTCAAACTCATGTAAGAGGATGTGATTGAAGAAAGACGTATCATGTGATTATCTGTGATCTCTCCAAGTAGATAGTGGATTATGTGAGCCATGTTTATGATAATGACACATCGAATAAGATTGATGCGATCTCTTTCCCAAATCTTTGTTGACGTACAAAGTAAAGAAAGACATATTATGGAAATTGCAAGGTATGAACCCCTTTAGAGCCGAGTGGACCCATGAGATAGATAACTTCACTAAGATGTAATATTTTCCCCCATTCATGTTATATATTACTAGGTGATTTCGAGGAAAGATAAGGGTAAGGGTAAGATGGCCTTAAGACCCGGTGATGTTGTTGTTTCTCTGTTTTTCATTGGGTTGTATTATTCTGTAGTATTTGTATAGACATATTTTTATTTTTATGTACTGATTTTCATATAAAAATTTGGTTGTACATGTATTAGTGTGTCACCTAGACACTCATGGATGTTCTTAGTACCAATTTAACACTTGATGTAATACGTTTCTAAGTAGTATTTTGTTAGGGTGTTACGGTTGGCTTGATATCATTTATGCTTGTAGCTTGTTCCAATGTCTGTTCTTTTTTGGATCTTATTTTATTCCCTCTTTTTTATTATAATATATATGCTATTAAAAAATAATAAATTAAAAATTAAATCCAATTAATTTTCTTACAATATTTATAATAATAAAAATAGTAACATTATTACATGTAACTTTGAGGATTTTATTAAAACATTCCTTAAATAATTTTCTCTATGTTATCAAATATCCATTTGAAAGATGGATAAATACAAAAAAAAAAACAATTTATTTGCAAAAACTACAAGAACACTTAAAAATTTTGAAAATAAAATAAATCAAAACAAAGTTAAAAGTATATAAATTTTTAGAAAAATATGTAAAATTTAAAATACAACATAAAAATTTTAAACATCTTTTTTAATTAAAAAAGGATAAATTTGATAAACATATTACAAACAATTTTAAAATGAGATAAGTTTCAAATGAATTAATATAAACATATATTTTATAGTAATATATAACTTTAGATTATCTCTATTTCAAAAAAAAAATGAAAGCAGTGTATAATAATAAAATATTTTTCTTGATAACTTTCATAAAATAAATTTTGTAAATTTGACCAAAATTTATTTGTGGTTTTTTTATTGTCCATCTAAAATCTAAAAAGATCAACATTATTCAGGCCATAAAGGTTTGTCATGTATTACTTTTGCCATTTTTATGAATCAAATGGATCATTAGGCTATGTTTGAATATTGTAATAGTATGAATGTAACACAATGAACAAGGTGGAATCGATGGAAATAGAATGTAAATAGCAAAGTAAAAATAATATTTCAAGGTTTAGATATTTTATGATGGAGTGAAACAAATTTCTTATTTCATCCAAACTGGTGGGTAAGAAATACAATAATAAGTGATCCAATTGAGTTAAATATATCTATAATTTTATTTTGTTCCTTTCCATCTGATTCCAACTTATCAAAATCATTAAAATTAATTATAAGACTTTACAATGTTTGTTTAAAATTAAAAGGATAATCTTTCCAATTAGTATCATGATGGCTATCACTTATGTGATAATTTAATCAAATTATTTCAAAAATGCCAAAAAAATTATTGCCACAATAATAATGCATTACTGAATAAAATAACACCCTATTAAATTTCTCTAATTATAAATGCAAATCAACAAACTTATAATAACTTCAACATATATATGAAAATAAAATTTAAGGACTCATATTCTTATCACAAATAACGAAAAATAAAAAGATAAAAGGAAATAAAATGTTTTATTTGTTCATGTTATTAAATTTTACATGAGTCGAATTTTTCTCAAACTCAACGGTATTATTGGAACTTATTTAAAAAAGAACACAATTTTAGAGTTTAGGAGCTGGAGGACAGCATTCCTTATTAAATGCGCATAGCAAATAGCAAGCTGGGACTGGTGCTTCATTAGTGCCAACACTTTTTTCTTCTTGCGCTGCAAAAGCGCTTCCCATTATACTCATCATAATAGCAACAAACATCAAAACAAACTTTAAAGTCATTTTCAATGAACCTTCCATTATAACTCAAAATATAGTGTGTTGTTAAAAATGGTTATAATTGGATAAATTTTTGTGTAGAATGTTAAACCACAACTGCTTATTTATACCCAAATTTTGATGTTTATCTTTTAAAAAAACATACGTGGATAAAAGTTCCCAATGTTATAATGACTATTATATGTATATATTTACTTAAAATATAAATAATTCAATAATAAACTATTTTATTTCTTAATATAAACTTTCACTAAATTAAGAAAAATCACCATAGATAAGAAAATTATTATTTCTAAGTGTAGGTAACAATATAAATTCATTGTATTTAAAATATTTTAATTAAATAAAATAAAATATTTACGGATGCTTAGAGCTTTCTACCATAATAGGGAATGTATGGTATACAAGTATGTGACCCGAAATCACGCTTTTGTGAAGTCGTGACCCGGGAAGGACGTTTTTTAGCTAGTGAACCTCTGTGGCCCAAATTCAGACATATATCAGAGGTTGTGAATCGGGAAAGAAATCCCTTATATCTAGTGGAACATCTGGGACCCAAGTCAGAACCATGTGAGAAGTCCTGACTAGGGAAAGATGTTCTTGTTTGGGGAAAGCCTGTGACTCGAACTTAGACTGATGTGAGAGGTCGACCTGTGAAAGGAATCCCTAATTTCATGATATGTCTGTGAGTCGAACTTACACCTATGTGAGAGGTTTTTATCGGGAAAGACGTATTATGTGATTAACTGTGATCTCTTGAGGGAGGTTGGTTGTTATGTAAACCATGTTTATGATATTCACACAAAGTATGAGATTGTTGCGATCACGTGCCTGAAGCTTTGTCGATGTACCAAGTAAAGAAAGATATATTTTTGAAATTTTAGGGTATGAACCCCTTTTGAGCCGAGTGGACCCATAAGATAAGGAATTTCATTGAGATGTAGTATCTCATCCCCATTCATCTTGAATATATTTTGGTAGTTTGAGGAAAGATAAGGGTGAGGGTAAGATGACTTGAACACCTTATGATGTTGTTTCTTATTTGTTTTCCAATGTGTTGTATTAGTGTGTAATATTTGTATAGATATATTTTGATATAATGTATCGATTTTAATGTAAAAATTTGGTTGTACATGTATTAGTGTGTCACCTAGACACTTATGGATGTTCTTAGTACCAATTTAACACTTGATGTAATACGGTTCTAAGCAGTATTTTGTTAGGGTGTTACAGTTGGCTTTAGTGTTTTAAAATCCGGATCGGACCGGCCGGTCGGACCGGTCGAACCGGTCTGGTTCAATAGTCAGATCGCATATACCATCAAACAGGTGGGAACCAGTGAAAACCGGGAAAATCGGAAAACCGGCGGTTTAATTGCTTTTTTTTTTTGTTTTTTTTAAACTTTTTTCTTAAATTTTTTCTTAAACTTTTTTTTTTTTAACTTTTTTTTAATATATTTAGTAGTGTATTACTTAAATAGCATTCTCACATAGTTTTTTTAGTTAGTGACATATTAAAAACTTTATTTTCTATTTGTTATCTTTGCTAATAAATTTTCTTAAATAGCATAAACATATTGAATTTTATTTGATTTTCTTTTTAGGAGGATCCTATTTTGAATTAAATTTGGTACACATTGGAGTTATTTTGTTATAAATTATTCAATTAGATTATGTTGTAATTAGACTTTGCTTGCAATTAGACTTTGTAATTTTTTACTATTTTGTTATGTGTGATACCTTTGTTTAAAATTTGAATTTAAGTTATGAAATTGTGAATTTATGATATGATATTTTTAAAAAATTTAAAAGCTAGTTATATTTTTTTAGAGATTGAATCATCCGGTTCGACCGGTTTTATACCTATATAATGACAGGTCTATTCAACTAAGTTATCCTGTTTAATCTGGTTTGGTCGTGAAGTTCGACCAGTGACCCAGTGGTTCGACCGATAAACCAGTGACTCAGTATCCTCACCGGTTCGATGACCGGTCCGGTTTTTAAAACACTGGTTGGCTTGATATCACTTATGCCTGTAGCTTGTTCCAATGTCTGTTCCTTTTTGGATCTTATTTTATTCCCTCTTTTTTTATTATAATATATATGCTATTAAAAAATAATAAATTAAAAATTTAATCCATATAATTTTATTACAATAGTTATAATAATAAAAATAGTAACATTATTACGTGTAACGTTGAGGATTTTATTAAAACATTCCTTAAATAATTGTCTCTATGTTATCAAATATCCATTTGAAAGATGGATAAATACCAAAAAAAAAAACAATTTATTTGTAAAAACTACAAGAACCCTTAAAAATTTTGAAATAAAATAAATCAAAACAAACTTAAAAGTATATAAATTTTTAGAAAAATATGTAAAATTTAAAACACAAGTTAAAAATTTTAAACATCTTTTTTAATTAAAAAAGGATAAATTTGATAAACATATTAAAAACAATTTTAAAATGAGATAAGTTTCAAATGAATTAATATAAACATTAATTTTATAGTAATATATAACTTTAGATTATCTCTATTTCAAAAAAAAATGAAAGCAGTGTATAATAATAAAATATCTTTCTTGATTAATTTCATAAAATAAATTTTGTAAATTTTACCAAAATTTATTTGTGGTTTTTTTATTGTCCATCTAAAATCTAAAAAGATCAACATTATTCAGGCCATAAAGGTTTATCATGTATTACTTTTGCCATTTTTATGAATAAAATGCATCATTAGGCTACGTTTGAATATTATAGTAGTATGAATGTTACACAATAAAACTAGGTGAAATCAATGGAAATAGAATGTAAGTAGAAGAGTAAAAATAATATTTCAAGGTTTAGATATTTTATGATGGAGTGAAACAAATTTCTTATTTCATCCAAACTGGTGGGTAAGAATTACAATTAAAAGTGATCCAATTGAGTTAAATATATCTATAATTTTATTTTGTTCCTTTCCATCTGATTCTAACTTATCAAAATCATTAAAATTAATTATAAGACTTTACAATGTTTGTTTAAAATTAAAAGGACAATCTTTCCAATTAGTATCATGATGGCTATCACTTATGTGATAATTTAATCAAATTATTTCAAAAATGCCAAAAAAATTATTGCCACAATAATAATGCATTACTGAATAAAATAGCACCCTATTAAATTTCTCTAATTATAAATGCAAATCAACAAACTTATAATAACTTCAACATATATATGAAAATAAAATTTAAGGACTCATATTCTTATCACAAATAACGAAAAATAAAAAGATAAAAGGAAATAAAATGTTTTATTTGTTCATGTTATTAAATTTTACATGAGTCGAATTTTTCTCAAACTCAACGGTATTATTGGAACTTATTTAAAAAAGAACACAATTTTAGAGTTTAGGAGCTGGAGGACAGCATTCCTTATTAAATGCGCATAGCAAATAGCAAGCTGGGACTGGTGCTTCATTAGTGCCAACACTTTTTTCTTCTTGCGCTGCAAAAGCGCTTCCCATTATACTCATCATAATAGCAACAAACATCAAAACAAACTTTAAAGTCATTTTCAATGAACCTTCCGTTATAACTCAAAATATAGTGTGTTGTTAAAAAAAGTTATAATTGGATAAATTTTATGTTGAATGTTAAACCACAACTGCATATTTATACATAAATTTTGATGTTTATCTTTTAAAAAACCACACGTGGATAAAATTTCCCAATGTTATAATGACTATTATATGTATATACTTACTTAAAATATAAATAATTCAATAATAAACTACTTTATTTATTAATATAAACTTTCACTAAATTTAGAAAAATCACCATAGATAAGAAAATTATTATTTCTAAATGTAGGTAATAATAGAAATTCATTGTATTTAAAATATTTTATTTAAATAATATAAAATATTTACAGATGCTTAGAGCTTTCTACCATAATAGGGAATGTATGGTATACAAGTATGTGACCCGAAATCACGCTTATGTGAAGCCGTGACCAGGGAAGGACGTTTTTTAGCTAGTGAACCTCCGTGGCCCAAACTCAGACATATATAAGAGGTTGTGATTCGGGAAAGAAATCCCTTATATCTAGTGGAACATCTGGGACCCAAGTCAGAACCATGTGAGTAGTCCTGACTAGGGAAAGATGTTCTTGTTTGTGGAAAGTCCGAAACTCAAAATTAGACTGATGTGAGAGGTCGACCTAGGAAAGGAATCCCCAATTTCATGATATGTTTGTGAGTCGAACTTACACATATGTGAGAGGTTGTTATCGGGAAAGATGTATTATGTGATTAACTGTGATCTCCTGGGGGAGGTTGGTTGTTATGTGTACCACGTTTACGATTTTCACACAAAGTATGAGATTGTTGCGATCTCGTGCCCGAAGCTTTGTCGATGTACCAAGTAAAGAAAGATATATTTTGGAAATTTTAGGGTATGAACCCCTTTTGAGCCGAGTGGACCCATAAGATATGGAATTTCATTGAGATGTAGTATCTCATCCCCATTCATCTTGAATATATTTTGGTAGTTTGAGGAGAGATAAGGGTGAGGGTAAGATGACTTGAACACCCTATGATGTTGTTTCTTCTTTGTTTTCCAATGTGTTGTATTATTGTGTAGTATTTCTAAAGATATATTTTGATATAATGTATCGATTTTAATGTAAAATTTTGGTTGTACATGTATCCCTGTGTTAACTAGACACTTATGGATGTTCTCCATACCAGTTTAACACTTGATGTAATATGATTCTATACATTATTAAGTTTAGGTGTTATAGTAGGTGTTGAAGTAGGTTGATTTTCTACCCAACAATGAAGCATCATAAGTAAAATCTTTGGTGCCTCATATGAATGTTTTCCATTATACTTCTAATTGTCATATTAGATAATGGTAGGCCTGATCACCTTGACTTCTATATGCGTGACATATAGATTTATGAAAGAGCAGCGCGGAGGTCGTGAAATACCTAATGACACTTGAGCCCAAAATGTAGAATTGGAACAAGGAATGGAAAATCATGGTAACCATATGGCCCAATTCACGTAGCAGATGCAACAACAACAACAACAATAGTTTATAATGTATATAACGCAACATATTTAGGGTCATTTGAAACCTCAACCCGCACCACGGAATATGGGAATTGGAGGCTTCGGCAGTTCTAGTGTGTGAATCCCCTAGAGTTTGAAGGGATTTATGTTCCTCTTCGAGAACATGTTTGGTTGATCAAAGTGGAAAGATTTTTCTAAAAGGCGTCGCATATTGAGGAGGAAAAGGTCATATGCTTGTCACATGCTTATGGGTCATGCGACTCAGTGGTGGGTTAATGCTGCTAACTGCATGGTGACTCAAGGTTTCCTGAAAGACTGGAAACACTTCAATGTTGTGTTCTTTTGAATCTCGGAAGAGGTGCAATCGGTTATAGCATTTGCATAATTACATATGTTCACTTGTATGCATTTGTTGAGTGCTTCGAGTGCTAAGTATTGTAATTGTGATGCAATAACATGGTTGTATATATTATTCATGACTAATTGTGATTGCGTTTGTATGTAAATTAATGAAACCTGGGCTGTTAATCAAAAGAAGCATATACCTAGTTGGTTCATCAATCAAAAGCTTAAACTCTAATCGGTTAATATGTGAACCCTAGTCGATTAATGTCGAAATATGCAAACACTAGTTTGTTAGCTGAAGAATGTTAGGTAAACAAAGGTTTAAAAGGGAATTAACCTCAAGGTGAGATATTCAGGCATGAAAGATACCCTTGTAGATATGTGTTACAAATAATTAGTTTGAATGAAAGCAAATTAGGCTTGTGTGAGGAATATCAAGGCTTTAGGGATGCCCGAAGCTTTCTACCCTAATAGGGAGTGAATAGTATTCGTGTGTGTGACTCGAACTCAGGCTTATGTGAGTTTTGTTACTAGGGAAACATTGTTTAGCTAGTGTACCTTCATGACCCGAATTTAGAACTATGTAAGAAGTTGTGCCCATGTAAAGACGTCCTATATAGATAGTGGAACCTATGTGACCCATCTCAGAACCATGTGAGAATTCGTGACCGGGGAAAGATTTTCCTTGTTTAGGGGATAGCCCGTGACCCGAACTCAAACTCATGTGATAGGTTGTGCTTGAGGAAAGACATCCATTATTTCATGATATGTCAGTGAGCAAACTCAAACTCATGTAAGAGGATGTGATTGAAGAAAGACGTATCATGTGATTATCTGTGATCTCTCCAAGTAGATAGTGGATTATGTGAGCCATGTTTATGATAATGACACATCGAATAAGATTGATGCGATCTCTTTCCCAAATCTTTGTTGACGTACAAAGTAAAGAAAGACATATTATGGAAATTGCAAGGTATGAACCCCTTTAGAGCCGAGTGGACCCATGAGATAGATAACTTCACTAAGTTGTAATATTTTCCCCCATTCATGTTATATATTACTAGGTGATTTTGAGGAAAGATAAGGGTAAGGGTAAGATGGCCTTAAGACCCGGTGATGTTGTTGTTTCTCTGTTTTTCATTGGGTTGTATTATTCTGTAGTATTTGTATAGACATATTTTTATTTTTATGTACTGATTTTCATGTAAAAATTTGGTTGTACATGTATTAGTGTGTCACCTAGACACTCATGGATGTTCTTAGTACCAATTTAACACTTGATGTAATACGTTTCTAAGTAGTATTTTGTTAGGGTGTTACGGTTGGCTTGATATCATTTATGCTTGTAGCTTGTTCCAATGTCTGTTCTTTTTTGGATCTTATTTTATTCCATCTTTTTTATTATAATATATATGCTATTAAAAAATAATAAATTAAAAATTTAATCCAATTAATTTTCTTACAATATTTATAATAATAAAAATAGTAACATTATTACATGTAACTTTGAGGATTTTATTAAAACATTCCTTAAATAATTTTCTCTATGTTATCAAATATCCATTTGAAAGATGGATAAATACAAAAAAAAAACAATTTATTTGCAAAAACTACAAGAACACTTAAAAATTTTGAAAATAAAATAAATCAAAACAAAGTTAAAAGTATATAAATTTTTAGAAAAATATGTAAAATTTAAAATACAACATAAAAATTTTAAACATCTTTTTTAATTAAAAAAGGATAAATTTGATAAACATATTACAAACAATTTTAAAATGAGATAAGTTTCAAATGAATTAATATAAACATATATTTTATAGTAATATATAACTTTAGATTATCTCTATTTCAAAAAAAAAATGAAAGCAGTGTATAATAATAAAATATTTTTCTTGATAACTTTCATAAAATAAATTTTGTAAATTTTACCAAAATTTATTTGTGGTTTTTTTATTGTCCATCTAAAATCTAAAAAGATCAACATTATTCAGGCCATAAAGGTTTGTCATGTATTACTTTTGCCATTTTTATGAATCAAATGGATCATTAGGCTATGTTTGAATATTGTAATAGTATGAATGTAACACAATGAACAAGG
The DNA here is from genome assembly GCF_029867415.1 of Vicia villosa. Lineage (NCBI taxonomy): Eukaryota > Viridiplantae > Streptophyta > Magnoliopsida > Fabales > Fabaceae > Vicia > Vicia villosa. Next base: position 13,182,129 of record NC_081183.1, on the reverse strand, counting down.
TGGAATCGATGGAAATAGAATGTAAATAGCAAAGTAAAAATAATATTTCAAGGTTTAGATATTTTATGATGGAGTGAAACAAATTTCTTATTTCATCCAAACTGGTGGGTAAGAAATACAATAATAAGTGATCCAATTGAGTTAAATATATCTATAATTTTATTTTGTTCCTTTCCATCTGATTCCAACTTATCAAAATCATTAAAATTAATTATAAGACTTTACAATGTTTGTTTAAAATTAAAAGGATAATCTTTCCAATTAGTATCATGATGGCTATCACTTATGTGATAATTTAATCAAATTATTTCAAAAATGCCAAAAAAATTATTGCCACAATAATAATGCATTACTGAATAAAATAACACCCTATTAAATTTCTCTAATTATAAATGCAAATCAACAAACTTATAATAACTTCAACATATATATGAAAATAAAATTTAAGGACTCATATTCTTATCACAAATAACGAAAAATAAAAAGATAAAAGGAAATAAAATGTTTTATTTGTTCATGTTATTAAATTTTACATGAGTCGAATTTTTCTCAAACTCAACGGTATTATTGGAACTTATTTAAAAAAGAACACAATTTTAGAGTTTAGGAGCTGGAGGACAGCATTCCTTATTAAATGCGCATAGCAAATAGCAAGCTGGGACTGGTGCTTCATTAGTGCCAACACTTTTTTCTTCTTGCGCTGCAAAAGCGCTTCCCATTATACTCATCATAATAGCAACAAACATCAAAACAAACTTTAAAGTCATTTTCAATGAACCTTCCATTATAACTCAAAATATAGTGTGTTGTTAAAAATGGTTATAATTGGATAAATTTTTGTGTAGAATGTTAAACCACAACTGCTTATTTATACCCAAATTTTGATGTTTATCTTTTAAAAAAACATACGTGGATAAAAGTTCCCAATGTTATAATGACTATTATATGTATATATTTACTTAAAATATAAATAATTCAATAATAAACTATTTTATTTCTTAATATAAACTTTCACTAAATTAAGAAAAATCACCATAGATAAGAAAATTATTATTTCTAAGTGTAGGTAATAATATAAATTCATTGTATTTAAAATATTTTAATTAAATAAAATAAAATATTTACGGATGCTTAGAGCTTTCTACCATAATAGGGAATGTATGGTATACAAGTATGTGACCCGAAATCACGCTTTTGTGAAGTCGTGACCCGGGAAGGACGTTTTTTAGCTAGTGAACCTCTGTGGCCCAAATTCAGACATATATCAGAGGTTGTGAATCGGGAAAGAAATCCCTTATATCTAGTGGAACATCTGGGACCCAAGTCAGAACCATGTGAGAAGTCCTGACTAGGGAAAGATGTTCTTGTTTGGGGAAAGCCTGTGACTCGAACTTAGACTGATGTGAGAGGTCGACCTGTGAAAGGAATCCCTAATTTCATGATATGTCTGTGAGTCGAACTTACACCTATGTGAGAGGTTTTTATCGGGAAAGACGTATTATGTGATTAACTGTGATCTCTTGAGGGAGGTTGGTTGTTATGTAAACCATGTTTATGATATTCACACAAAGTATGAGATTGTTGCGATCTCGTGCCTGAAGCTTTGTCGATGTACCAAGTAAAGAAAGATATATTTTTGAAATTTTAGGGTATGAACCCCTTTTGAGCCGAGTGGACCCATAAGATAAGGAATTTCATTGAGATGTAGTATCTCATCCCCATTCATCTTGAATATATTTTGGTAGTTTGAGGAAAGATAAGGGTGAGGGTAAGATGACTTGAACACCTTATGATGTTGTTTCTTATTTGTTTTCCAATGTGTTGTATTACTGTGTAATATTTGTATAGATATATTTTGATATAATGTATCGATTTTAATGTAAAAATTTGGTTGTACATGTATTAGTGTGTCACCTAGACACTTATGGATGTTCTTACTACCAATTTAACACTTGATGTAATACGGTTCTAAGCAGTATTTTGTTAGGGTGTTACAGTTGGCTTTAGTGTTTTAAAAGCCGGACCGGACCGGCCGGTCGGACCGGTCGAACCGGTCTGGTTCAATAGTCAGATCGCATATACCATCAAACAGGTGGGAACCAGTGAAAACCGGGAAAATCGGAAAACCGGCGGTTTAATTGCTTTTTTTTTTGTTTTTTTTAAACTTTTTTCTTAAATTTTTTCTTAAACTTTTTTTTTTTAACTTTTTTTTTAATATATTTAGTAGTGTATTACTTAAATAGCATTCTCACATAGTTTTTTTAGTTAGTGACAAATTAAAAACTTTATTGTCTATTTGTTATCTTTGCTAATAAATTTTCTTAAATAGCATAAACATATTGAATTTTATTTGATTTTCTTTTTAGGAGGATCCTATTTTGAATTAAATTTGGTACACATTGGAGTTATTTTGTTATAAATTATTCAATTAGATTATGTTGTAATTAGACTTTGCTTGCAATTAGACTTTGTAATTTTTTACTATTTTGTTATGTGTGATACCTTTGTTTAAAATTTGAATTTAAGTTATGAAATTGTGAATTTATGATATGATATTTTTAAAAAATTTAAAAGCTAGTTATATTTTTTTAGAGACTGAATCATCCGGTTCGACCGGTTTTATACCTATATAATGACAGGTCTATTCAACTAAGTTATCCAGTTTAATCTGGTTTGGTCGTGAAGTTCGACCAGTGACCCAGTGGTTCGACCGATAAACCAGTGACTCAGTATCCTCACCGGTTCGATGACCGGTCCGGTTTTTAAAACACTAGTTGGCTTGATATCACTTATGCCTGTAGCTTGTTCCAATGTCTGTTCCTTTTTGGATCTTATTTTATTCCCTCTTTTTTTATTATAATATATATGCTATTAAAAAATAATAAATTAAAAATTTAATCCATATAATTTTATTACAATAGTTATAATAATAAAAATAGTAACATTATTACGTGTAACGTTGAGGATTTTATTAAAACATTCCTTAAATAATTGTCTCTATGTTATCAAATATCCATTTGAAAGATGGATAAATACCAAAAAAAAAACAATTTATTTGTAAAAACTACAAGAACCCTTAAAAATTTTGAAATAAAATAAATCAAAACAAACTTAAAAGTATATAAATTTTTAGAAAAATATGTAAAATTTAAAACACAAGTTAAAAATTTTAAACATCTTTTTTAATTAAAAAAGGATAAATTTGATAAACATATTAAAAACAATTTTAAAATGAGATAAGTTTCAAATGAATTAATATAAACATTTATTTTATAGTAATATATAACTTTAGATTATCTCTATTTCAAAAAAAATGAAAGCAGTGTATAATAATAAAATATCTTTCTTGATTAATTTCATAAAATAAATTTTGTAAATTTTACCAAAATTTATTTGTGGTTTTTTTATTGTCCATCTAAAATCTAAAAAGATCAACATTATTCAGGCCATAAAGGTTTATCATGTATTACTTTTGCCATTTTTATGAATAAAATGCATCATTAGGCTATGTTTGAATATTATAGTAGTATGAATGTTACACAATAAAACTAGGTGGAATCAATGGAAATAGAATGTAAGTAGAAGAGTAAAAATAATATTTCAAGGTTTAGATATTTTATGATGGAGTGAAACAAATTTCTTATTTCATCCAAACTGGTGGGTAAGAATTACAATTAAAAGTGATCCAATTGAGTTAAATATATCTATAAATTTATTTTGTTCCTTTCCATCTGATTCTAACTTATCAAAATCATTAAAATTAATTATAAGACTTTACAATGTTTGTTTAAAATTAAAAGGACAATCTTTCCAATTAGTATCATGATGGCTATCACTTATGTGATAATTTAATCAAATTATTTCAAAAATGCCGAAAAAAATTATTGTCACAATAATAATGCATTACTGAATAAAATAACACCCTATTAAATTTCTCTAATTATAAATGCAAATCAACAAACTTATAATAACTTCAACATATATATGAAAATAAAATTTAAGGACTCATATTCTAATCACAAATAACGAAAAATAAAAAGATAAAAGGAAATAAAATGTTTTATTTGTTCATGTTATTAAATTTTACATGAGTCGAATTTTTCTCAAACTCAACGGTATTATTGGAACTTATTTAAAAAAGAACACAATTTTAGAGTTTAGGAGCTGGAGGACAACATTCCTTATTAAATGCGCATAGCAAATAGCAAGCTGGGACTGGTGCTTCATTAGTGCCAACACTTTTTTCTTCTTGCGCTGCAAAAGCGCTTCCCATGATACTCATCATAATAGCAACAAACATCAAAACAAACTTTAAAGTCATTTTCAATGAACCTTCTATTATAACTCAAAATATAGTGTGTTGTTAAAAATGGTTATAATTGGATAAATTTTTGTGTAGAAAGTTATACCACAACTGCTTATTTATACCCAAATTTTGATGTTTATCTTTTAAAAAAACATACGTGGATAAAAGTTCCCAATGTTATAATGACTATTATATGTATATATTTACTTAAAATATAAATAATTCAATAATAAACTATTTTATTTCTTAATATAAATTTTCACTAAATTAAGAAAAATCACCATAGATAAGAAAATTATTATTTCTAAGTGTAGGTAATAATATAAATTCATTGTATTTAAAATATTTTAATTAAATAAAATAAAATATTTACGGATGCTTAGAGCTTTCTACCATAATAGGGAATGTATGGTATACAAGTATGTGACCCGAAATCACGCTTATGTGAAGCCGTGACCCGGGAAGGACGTTTTTTAGCTAGTGAACCTCTGTGGCCCAAATTCAGACATATATCAGAGGTTGTGATTCGGGAAAGAAATCCCTTATATCTAATGGAACATCTGGGACCCAAGTCAGAACCATGTGAGAAGTCCTGACTAGGGAAAGATGTTCTTGTTTGGGGAAAGCCTGTGACTCGAACTTAGACTGATGTGAGAGGTCGACCTGTGAAAGGAATCCCTAATTTCATGATATGTCTGTGAGTCGAACTTACACCTATGTGAGAGGTTTTTATCGGGAAAGACGTATTATGTGATTAACTGTGATCTCTTGAGGGAGGTTGGTTGTTATGTAAACCATGTTTATGATATTCACACAAAGTATGAGATTGTTGCGATCTCGTGCCTGAAGCTTTGTCGATGTACCAAGTAAAGAAAGATATATTTTTGAAATTTTAGGGTATGAACCCCTTTTGAGCCGAGTGGACCCATAAGATAAGGAATTTCATTGAGATGTAGCATCTCATCCCCATTCATCTTGAATATATTTTGGTGGTTTGAGGAAAGATAAGGGTGAGGGTAAGATGACTTGAACACCTTATGATGTTGTTTCTTCTTTGTTTTCCAATGTGATGTATTACTGTGTAGTATTTGTATAGATATATTTTGATATAATGTATCGATTTTAATGTAAAAATTTGGTTGTACATGTATTAGTGTGTCACCTAGACACTTATGGATGTTCTTAGTACCAATTTAACACTTGATGGAATACGGTTATAAGCAGTATTTTGTTAGGGTGTTACAGTTGGCTTTAGTGTTTTAAAATCCGGACCGTACCGGCCGGTCGGACCGGTCGAACCGGTCTGGTTCAATAGTCAGATCGCATATACCATCAAACAGGTGGGAACCAGTGAAAACCGGGAAAATCGGAAAACCGGCGGTTTAATTGCTTTTTTTTTTGTTTTTTTTTTTAAACTTTTTTTTAAACTTTTTTCTTAAATTTTTTTTTAAACTTTTTTTTTTAAACTTTTTTTTTAATATATTTAGTAGTGTATTACTTAAATAGCATTCTCACATAGTTTTTTTAGTTAGTGACAAATTAAAAACTTTATTGTCTATTTGTTATCTTTGCTAATAAATTTTCTTAAATAGCATAAACATATTGAATTTTATTTGATTTTCTTTTTAGGAGGATCCTATTTTGAATTAAATTTGCTACACATTGGAGTTATTTTGTTATAAATTATTCAATTAGATTATGTTGTAATTAGACTTTGCTTGCAATTAAACTTTGTAATTTTTTACTATTTTGTTATGTGTGATACCTTTGTTTAAAATTTGAATTTAAGTTATGAAATTGTGAATTTATGATATGATATTTTTAAAAAATTTAAAAGCTAGTTATATTTTTTTAGAGACTGAATCATCCGGTTCGACCGGTTTTATACCTATATAATGACAGGTCTATTCAACTAAGTTATCCAGTTTAATCTGGTTTGGTCGTGAAGTTCGACCAGTGACCCTGTGGTTCGACCGATAAACCAGTGACCCAGTATCCTCACCGGTTCGATGACCGGTTGTAACACGGTTTTTTTCGCGAACTGACTCCTTGCTCTTTTTTTTTATTTTTTATATTTTTTTTGCAAGAGTCGCCACCGACTTTTATTTTATCCAAAAAAGGAAAGGCATAAAAGAACAGAAAAAAGACCTTTTGACAGATTTTGGGTTCGGGGGGTTGGTTATACAAAGGGAAGGTTTTAAGCACCCTTTGTATCCATGGTTATCCATGGGCTCTTAGTTTTGCTTAGATCACTTTTGCTCTTGTTTGATTTTTAAAATAAGCTCGACAAGACATTAAGCCTTGTGCCTACATACCTCCTCGGTGCAATGGAGAAGTCAGAGCTAATGTAGTTCCGCTTAAAAGGGAAAACGGTTTTAAAAAAAACGAATAAACACTTTATCATCGTAGGAGAGAAATACTCGGCCATTGATCTTGAGCATGAGAACAAATGAGTTCTTTGCATCGCTAATGAAAGAAGGGCTCCAACTCGGATAAAATCAACGAGTATGCCACTAGCTCTCTCACGCAGAAAAGATCTCATTATATCAATCAATTTCAAAATTGTGGGGTATCGCAACTCACTACAACAATTAATCGTGTCTAAACTTTTGCAGAAAAGCCACTAAGGGCAAAAGACATTTTTAAGAAAGGTTTTAAAAAAAACGTTTTACAAACATAAGAAGATTTTGGAGAAAAAGGAAGAAGATTTTGAAAATATAAGAAGTGGAGGAGATGAAGAGGCTAACCTAGTGCATAAAATAAAAGTTTAAGGAGAGAATGATCTGACCAAAATAAGAAACCAACAGTTGACCGACGCATTACCACTTGGGGATCCAGATGAACTTATTATCTTTAGCACCACTTTGCATTAAGCATATTAAAATTTTGATGAAAATCGGGCAGAGTAACGGCTGTTTTCGGGTAAAATCCTTATCTCAATGCCTTGGAATTAACCATCAAGGACTTTCAAGGAAATACCTGCATACGCAAACAGACAACAATCCAATGCCAGACAGAACAACCACAGAGTAATAACAGAATAAGGGTCCAGAGGCACTAAGTCCATAAGTTCGAATCTCCAAAATGCTAGGGATAGTAACCAGTAGTCCAAGAGAGAACCTTAAGCGTTTTTTTTTTAGTTTTTTTGTTGTTTATTAGTGTTTTAGCATAAAAGTAAAGTATGGTCCAAGTGGACAAAAAGAAAATAGCGGAAACATAAACATAGCGTCCAAATGGACAAAGAGAAAATAGCGGAATATAAACGTCCAAATGGACAAAGAGAAAATAGCGGAATATAAACGTCCAAATGGACAAAGAGAAAATAGCGGAATATAAATAATATGTCCAAATGGACAAAGAAAAAATAGCAGAAATATAAATAATATGTCCAAATGGACAAAGAAAAAATAGCAAAAATATAAATAATATGTCCAAATGGACAAAGAAAAAATAACAGAAACATAAATAATATGTCCAAATGGACAAAGAGAAAATAACATAAACATAAATATGATGAATGATAAAATAAAGTATAAAGCAAGAAATATAAAGAACAATATAATAAAATGCGGAATTTAAAGTTAATTGTTAGTATGTTAGCACGTGAATCATCTTGAAGCTAGTCAAGTATATCCACGATGTTAGTGAAGATCGATGGTGAGTGAATGATGATCTCGGATTTAAAGTTAATGAAAATTTATCAGAAGCTTGATAGAATCATAGCGACTACACGATAAATTTCCAAAAGTCTTAAATCAACTGCATACAATCTCTGCCATATTTGATCTTTAATTCCAAGTCGGGACAAAGAAAAAAGGATAAGAAATAATATCAAATAATATACAAAAATAAATATAAAACAAATTAAACTTAATTCATTTTTTTTGTGATTTTTTGGAATTGATTTTAAGTTAATTAACAAGTTAATTAAACAAATAATTATAAAAATAATTAAACTTAAAGATAAAAATAAATCTAATTATGTATAAAATTAGTATATAATATATAAACCTAATTTAACAAAAGAAATTATTTTTTTTGGAAATTTTTGATAGGTTAGAAATAATTAAAAAGCAAATATATACATAATTACTAATTAATTAAGCAAAATAAATAATTATAAATAAAAATATAATATTTTTATGTCAAATATTATATTATAATAATATAAACCTAAATTTAAAAGGAAAATATTTTTTTGGAGTTTTTTTGATTGGTTAAAAATAATAAAAAAAGCAATATTTATATAATTACTAATTAATTAAGCAAAATAAATAAATTATAAATAAAAATAAAATATTTTTATGCTAAAAAATAAAATAATATTTTATAAACTTAAAACTGAAACTAAAATATTTTTTTGGTTTTTTAAAGTATTTTTAATTAATTTTATAAAGAAAATAGATTAAATAAGAAAATATAAAGAAAATTAAAACAAACTGGATCCTGTGTGGTTAACTTGTGGTGGACCATGGTGTGCTTGCGTGTCCAGGGCTGTTGGATGAATCAGTAGAATGATCTAATGGCTGTGAGAGAGAGTGTACATGATATGATGGTGGATGGAGTGCACCGAATCCAAGGAAAAATTAATATTCTGGCTGGGCCCACGCGTGCTGACTGCCCAATAAAGAAGCGCCACGCAGCAGTCAACTTTTCAAACTTACTATTCATCTTCTTCAACCTCTTACCTGCGGATTTTGCTGCAGATTTACCTGCGGAATTTCCTGCGGATTTTTCCTTCGAATTTTAAAACTCTTGAACGACCTACAAAATGAAGATGAAAAAAAACAAGGGCCACCCAGATCACCTAATTTGACCCTTCTAAACATGATAGCGGTGTTAGTTTTTCCATTTGAGCAACGTAGCTATGAGTTTCGAGTTTGGCCATGGTTATGTTCATACATGGTGTTTTAACATGGTTCTCTTGGTTTTGGCCATTAAAGCTTCATGCTAACGTTCAAAATTACTCTAAATATTCTCAGGAACATGTTAGTATCATTGTTTCACATTAAAAATCAATAATAATAATAATAAAACGAAAATTACACCATGGATGATGAACATGTTCATGATATATGTATTATGAACATGTTCATGGCTTAGAGATTACATGGACCTACCCTATATTATCCCAGGAAGAGATTGAAGTGGTTATTAGAACTTGAAAGGGTGTGGAAATATGAAAACGAAAATTGTTTTATTTTGAGATTTTTCTTGAGAATTTTGAATTCTTTGAGAGGTTTCTTTGCTTGTCCATTGGTCCCCTTTGCTTCTGAGTTGCTTCTGTATTTATAGGAAAACTGATCTCAAGTGGTAGAGAGTGAGGTGAGCTTGATGAGGTCATGTTTGAATTGCTTGGCCATGAAGAAATTTCAAAATTTCCAAAAATGTAATGATGGCAATTTGATTCCATTTGATCCAAAGCTCTAGCCAATGATCATATCAGATATTTTTGGGATGAATTGTGTCATGCCTTACATCACTTAAGCATCTTTTGATAATATCTTTAAAATTATTTCATTTTAATTAAATTTTTAAATAAATAAAAATTCAACAAAAATGAAATAAAAATGTCATGAACCATGGATAGGTCATGGATGCCCTTAGACATATGGGAATCAAGATTGAATCACAAAATAATTGGCCTTTTTGAAAAAGAATCAAGTTTTGGTCATTACTTGTTTTATGCATTTTCCCAAAAAAGGTGAACTTCATCAAGGCATATCTCCCTCAATTTTGATCCTATGAAAGTGTTCTTGTACTCTTTGGAAAGCCCAAGATGTCCTCTACAAGCCACTTTGGAAGTGTTTTTGCATTTGGAGAAGTTAACTTGATGATATGGGCTTTGACAAAAAACTGCTTTTTGTTGACTTTGAAAATGACCTGTAATGTTTTGGCTTATATCTCTTAAGCGGAAGCATTTCTTGACCTTGGTCCCAACATCAAAGTTGTAGAGAATTGAATTTCCTTGAGAATGAGCTTTGGTTGGATTTTTTCTGATAAATTATGAGAGAGTTATGGTCGGTCAAAGTTCAGTTGACTTTTAGGTAAAAAACCCTAATTTTGCAATTTTGAGTTTTGTTGATTTCTGAACTTTTCTTGATGAATTATGATCAATCCTCGATCAAATAGTGAATATTACTTCAAATGATTGATGTTGACCAAAAATCTTGATTTTTGACTGTAGTTGACTTTTTCTCGATGAACTGCAGTTTTGCGATCTTTCAATGAATCAAGGTCTTCTCCTCAATTGAATGACATGAATGGACTATAATGTTGATTTGAAGGCCTTTGAATCATATTTTGAGTCTTGGAATCATCTCCTGATTAAAAGTCAATCCTCTGGTGAAATTAGGTCAAAACCCTAATTTGGCGCTTTTGGCGATCTTGAGAGTTGTCTGCCTTAAACTGAGCCATCCTTGAACTTGAATATTGATTGAAGGAACCTTTGAATCTTGAGAGAATTTTGAACCTCTTGTGGGCCTCAAAACCCTTAATTCTTCAGCTTTCTCTTGATCATTCTCCTGTCTTTTTAACACATAAGCAACAAACTTTTTTTCTTTTTATTTTTTTGTTAGTAAATAAAAATATGCATGATGATAAATGATAATGATAAATGATAATGATAATGATCATAATACTTTAGAAAATGATGGGATCTCAGAGGTCAAAAATTGGGGTGCAACACCGGTCCGGTTTTTAAAACACTGGTTGGCTTGATATCACTTATGCCTGTAGCTTGTTCCAATGTCTGTTCCTTTTTGGATCTTATTTTATTCCCTCTTTTTTTATTATAATATATATGCTATTAAAAAATAATAAATTAAAAATTTAATCCATATAATTTTATTACAATAGTTATAATAATAAAAATAGTAACATTATTACATGTAACGTTGAGGATTTTATTAAAACATTCCTTAAATAATTGTCTCTATGTTATCAAATATCCATTTGAAAGATGGATAAATACCAAAAAAAAAAAACAAATTATTTGTAAAAACTACAAGAACCCTTAAAAATTTTGAAATAAAATAAATCAAAACAAACTTAAAAGTATATAAATTTTTAGAAAAATATGTAAAATTTAAAACACAAGTTAAAAATTTTAAACATCTTTTTAATTAAAAAAGGATAAATTTGATAAACATATTAAAAACAATTTTAAAATGAGATAAGTTTCAAATGAATTAATATAAACATTAATTTTATAGTAATATATAACTTTAGATTATCTCTATTTCAAAAAAAATGAAAGCAGTGTATAATAATAAAATATCTTTCTTGATTAATTTCATAAAATAAATTTTGTAAATTTTACCAAAATTTATTTGTGGTTTTTTTATTGTCCATCTAAAATCTAAAAAGATCAACATTACTCAGGCCATAAAGGTTTATCATGTATTACTTTTGCCATTTTTATGAATGAAATGCATCATTAGGCCATGTTTGAATATTATAGTAGTATGAATGTTACACAATAAAACTAGGTGGAATCAATGGAAATAGAATGTAAGTAGAAGAGTAAAAATAATATTTCAAGGTTTAGATATTTTATGATGGAGTGAAACAAATTTCTTATTTCATCCAAACTGGTGGGTAAGAATTACAATTAAAAGTGATCCAATTGAGTTAAATATATCTATAATTTTATTTTGTTCCTTTCCATCTGATTCTAACTTATCAAAATCATTAAAATTAATTATAAGACTTTACAATGTTTGTTTAAAATTAAAAGGACAATCTTTCCAATTAGTATCATGATGGCTATCACTTATGTGATAATTTAATCAAATTATTTCAAAAATGCCGAAAAAATTATTGTCACAATAATAATGCATTACTGAATAAAATAAAACCCTATTAAATTTCTCTAATTATAAATGCAAATCAACAAACTTATAATAACTTCAACATATATATGAAAATAAAATTTAAGGACTCATATTCTAATCACAAATAACGAAAAATAAAAAGATAAAAGGAAATAAAATGTTTTATTTGTTCATGTTATTAAATTTTACATGAGTCGAATTTTTCTCAAACTCAACGGTATTATTGGAACTTATTTAAAAAAGAACACAATTTTAGAGTTTAGGAGCTGGAGGACAGCATTCCTTATTAAATGCGCATAGCAAATAGCAAGCTGGGACTGGTGCTTCATTAGTGCCAACACTTTTTTCTTCTTGCGCTGCAAAAGCGCTTCCCATTATACTCATCATAATAGCAACAAACATCAAAACAAACTTTAAAGTCATTTTCAATGAACCTTCCATTATAACTCAAAATATAGTGTGTTTTTAAAAATGGTTATAATTGGAAAAATTTTTGTGTAGAATGTTAAACCACAACTGCTTATTTATACCCAAATTTTGATGTTTATCTTTTAAAAAAACATACGTGGATAAAAGTTCCCAATGTTATAATGACTATTATATGTATATATTTATTTAAATATAAATAATTCAATAATAAACTATTTTATTTCTTAATATAAACTTTCACTAAATTAAGAAAAATCACCATAGATAAGAAAATTATTATTTCTAAGTGTAGGTAATAATATAAATTCATTGTATTTAAAATATTTTAATTAAATAAAATAAAATATTTACGGATGCTTAGAGCTTTCTACCATAATAGGGAATTTATGGTATACAAGTATGTGACCCGAAATCACGCTTATGTGAAGCCGTGACCCGGGAAGGACGTTTTTTAGCTAGTGAACCTCTGTGGCCCAAATTCACACATATATCAGAGGTTGTGATTCGGGAAAGAAATCCCTTATATCTAGTGGAACATCTGGGACCCAAGTCAGAACCATGTGAGAAGTCCTGACTAGGGAAAGATGTTCTTGTTTGGGGAAAGCATGTGACTCGAACTTAGACTGATGTGAGAGGTCGACTTGTGAAAGGAATCCCGAATTTCATGATATGTCTGTGAGTCGAACTTACACCTATGTGAGAGGTTTTTATCGGGAAAGACGTATTATGTGATTAACTGTGATCTCTTGAGGGAGGTTGGTTGTTATGTAAACCATGTTTATGATATTCACACAAAGTATGAGATTGTTGCGATCTCGTGCCTGAAGCTTTGTCGATGTACCAAGTAAAGAAAGATATATTTTTGAAATTTTAGGGTATGAACCCCTTTTGAGCCGAGTGGACCCATAAGATAAGGAATTTCATTGAGATGTAGTATCTCATCCCCAATCATCTTGAATATATTTTGGTGGTTTGAGGAAAGATAAGGGTGAGGGTAAGATGACTTGAACACCTTATGATGTTGTTTCTTCTTTGTTTTCCAATGTGATGTATTACTGTGTAGTATTTGTATAGATATATTTTGATATAATGTATCGATTTTAATGTAAAAATTTGGTTGTACATGTATTAGTGTGTCACCTAGACACTTATGGATGTTCTTAGCACCAATTTAACACTTGATGTAATACGGTTCTAAGCAGTATTTTGTTAGGGTGTTACAGTTGGCTTTAGTGTTTTAAAATCCGGACCGGACCGGCCGGTCGGACCGGTCTGGTTCAATAGTCAGATCGCATATACCATCAAACAGGTGGGAACCAGTGAAAACCGGGAAAATCGGAAAACCGGCGGTTTAATTGCTTTTTTTTTTTTTGTTTTTTTTTTAAACTTTTTTTTAAACTTTTTTCTTAAATTTTTTTTTTAAACTTTTTTTTTTTTAACTTTTTTTTTAATATATTTAGTAGTGTATTACTTAAATAGCATTCTCACATAGTTTTTTTAGTTAGTGACAAATTAAAAACTTTATTGTCTATTTGTTATCTTTGCTAATAAATTTTCTTAAATAGCATAAACATATTGAATTTTATTTGATTTTCTTTTTAGGAGGATCCTATTTTGAATTAAATTTGGTACACATTGGAGTTATTTTGTTATAAATTATTCAATTAGATTATGTTGTAATTAGACTTTGCTTGCAATTAGACTTTGTAATTTTTTACTATTTTGTTATGTGTGATACCTTTGTTTAAAATTTGAATTTAAGTTATGAAATTGTGAATTTATGATATGATATTTTTAAAAAATTTAAAAGCTAGTTATATTTTTTTAGAGACTGAATCATCCGGTTCGACCGGTTTTATACCTATATAATGACAGGTCTATTCAACTAAGTTATCCAGTTTAATCTGGTTTGGTCGTGAAGTTCGACCAGTGACCCAGTGGTTCGACCGATAAACCAGTGACCCAGTACCCTCATCGGTTCGATGACCGGTCCGGTTTTTAAAACACTGGTTGGCTTGATATCACTTATGCCTGTAGCTTGTTCCAATGTCTGTTCCTTTTTGGATCTTATTTTATTCCCTCTTTTTTTATTATAATATATATGCTATTAAAAAATAATAAATTAAAAATTTAATCCATATAATTTTATTACAATAGTTATAATAATAAAAATAGTAACATTATTACATGTAACGTTGAGGATTTTATTAAAACATTCCTTAAATAATTGTCTCTATGTTATCAAATATCCATTTGAAAGATGGATAAATACCAAAAAAAAAAAACAAATTATTTGTAAAAACTACAAGAACCCTTAAAAATTTTGAAATAAAATAAATCAAAACAAACTTAAAAGTATATAAATTTTTAGAAAAATATGTAAAATTTAAAACACAAGTTAAAAATTTTAAACATCTTTTTAATTAAAAAAGGATAAATTTGATAAACATATTAAAAACAATTTTAAAATGAGATAAGTTTCAA
The DNA here is from genome assembly GCF_029867415.1 of Vicia villosa. Classification (NCBI taxonomy): domain Eukaryota; kingdom Viridiplantae; phylum Streptophyta; class Magnoliopsida; order Fabales; family Fabaceae; genus Vicia; species Vicia villosa. Next base: position 13,167,075 of record NC_081183.1, on the reverse strand, counting down.
ATGAATTAATATAAACATTAATTTTATAGTAATATATAACTTTAGATTATCTCTATTTCAAAAAAAATGAAAGCAGTGTATAATAATAAAATATCTTTCTTGATTAATTTCATAAAATAAATTTTGTAAATTTTACCAAAATTTATTTGTGGTTTTTT